>NC_041409.2:51202394-51382394 GCF_900747795.2 Erpetoichthys calabaricus
GCTAAATGACAGAGCGAGGGAGAGAGCAGTAAAACTGACATCCCCTCCAACTATAGGTTAGATGCGATATATACCTGCCTAGTGGGGTAAGTTACATCACCCTTATTAACGTTGATAGTACTCCCTTTGCAAATGTGGACTGAACAACAAAAAATAATTTATTCTGCTAACAAAACTGTAATGATGAATCATTCTGACACTGCAGTGTTAATATACTGTGACGTCAACTTCTGGATACAGTGGATGTATCGTTCTAGAGTGACCACGTGCACAGTGTCCGTTCTATGAGAAGCCAGCTTAATTAGCCTGTTGCATACTGCATCCATGTGACTGACCTAATGGAGGAGGAATGTTAATAAACAAATAAAAGTAAATGTTGATTTAGAAGCCAAGTTATGTGTAAGGTAAATGTTCAGTGTGAGTGAAGTGGAATAGTAAAAATAAAATAAGGCAAAAAAGATTTAAGTAAGGGGACCCAGGCAGAAGGATGTTTACTGTGAAACTAGGGTGTGTCCAGCCTTATGTTACTGTTCCTAAGTGGGCAGTACTGGGATACGTAATTGTAAAAGGCAAGCAGACAAATGAGCAGGCACAGCAGCTTCAAATGCACTGTGAGTGCAGTGATATCTGTCACATGATAAAGCATTTGAAAATAACATATTGAGTAATGGAAGTAGGCCTGTCGCCAGAGAAAGCCATTGTTCAAGACAAAGTTGCTTCATAGGGTAAGCAGCTGTTGTGATTTGACATTGTCATTAATTATTTATTTGATTATCTGTTTGAATTCTAACATTTTATCCTACTTTGGATTTTGGACCTTGAGGATTTTGATTTTAAGGTCAAATTTTGGGTTTAAGGCACCTGTGATAATATTATTTATTAGCATTTTAGCTCAGTGCCATTTGTTTTTTCATTTGGATGTTGTAGCAATATTACTCAGTTTTACAGCTACCATTTCCACTTCCCAAAACTCCTTGGAGTGCTTGACACCGCAGAGGTCAGAGTGACTTAATTTCCGAGATGTCAGTCTAAATAAAGTGAAAAACTCTTTAAATGACTTTGAAAGAATTTTGTTTTGATTCATGAACACTCTATTTTTCCTTACGTTAGAATTTTAATTACCTTTTTGCTTCGAAGAAGGATTACTTTGACTTTCGGTTTTGACTGTGTTATCTCCCTGTCATTTAATTTCTTTTGCTGTCTCATGCAAGTCAGTATAGAAGTCAACTGGGGTAATCTCCAAATATCACTCAGCAGGGGACTGAATGTGACGGGTGAAGCAAACAGGAGCCACTGAAAGCCACTGCGCAGGACAAAGTCATGTGACAGGCTAAGAAGGCATATCACACACTGTCTAAAGGAGACTACAGAAGTAGACCTGGCAGCTTGTCATTCCAATGTTATGAGCTAATGTCTCGGGGTGGACAGTGCAAAGGTGAATATGGTTGTTGTCCTAAGAAATTTCTATTTAACATTATATTACATAATTGGTGGTTAAGGGCTAACCTGAATACAAGTGCAAATTTCTTTACAGAGACAAAAACTTAGTAAAATTTAGAACAGGCTGTTTTATTGCTGGTCAGATCTGATATTGTCTACTTACCCGGAGATATTCTGCATGCAGTAGACTCTTGAGAACTTGGTTATATCGCCTCTTTCTGGCATTCTCCTCCAGCACGCTCTCGAGGAACACTCGGATCTCATGGATTTGGGTGTTAGCAGGCAGGAGGTCAATGGCCTTAAAAAATTAAAAATGGTAGTTAGCGGTTTGAATGTTTCAGAGTAAGTAGAAAAATGGCCATCAGGATTCCACTGATTTTGGGCTAATAGGGCTTATTTTAGTTTTCATTATTCCTTATGTATTTGTTGTTGTTCATAAATACTCTTTTATTCAACTTTGATGGTTTACATAAATGTACACCACCATGTAAAAAGAAGTGCACAAAATCAGGATTATAGGAGTAACCCTTTACAGGCTCCTTGAGAATTTTTTGCTTAAACACAGTGCAAAATATAGTCTGAAACTCAATCCAAATGCTAAAGAATGGTAAAAATCTTTTATAAGATTATAAAATAGAATAAGGTATGAATTTTTATGGTAACCCATAAAATTGCTCTAAGTACCTATAAACCTTCAACAATGTAAATTTTGTGTCCTGAAATTAATTTTATGCGATTGAAGGAAAAACATATCAAACCATTATGGCTGACAGTACTAGTCGAGGATTTAGTTTGAAAGCTTTGAAAAAGTGAAGAATTAAAAGTGACCATAGGCTAAGTAATTGGGTGCAGGACATGGCAGAGTTTAAATCAAAACCAACAGAATACACATAAGAAAAGTTTCAGTTAAATGTGCATTCAGCACACAACATATCTGCTGTGCCTCAATGACCTACCAAGACCAAAATATCCACAATGCCAGCTCTCAAAGCTCTGTTATCTCTAAAGCAATACTTATTTAATCTGAATATAAGTTGGACGGAAAGCTATTTTACATAGCACTGTAGTGTGGGCTGTATGATCACTCAGTTATTATCTGTTTTATCTTCAGCAATGCTAGTAATTAATTCAAATAATCAACAAGACCCCTGTCTAGGGGCATCAAGTTAAATGTAGGTTGAGTGACGGATCTCTCTTTCACTTTCCAGCTGGGACACCAGAAAAGTGAAGAGATCTGCACAGTTTAAGAATAAGGTTCACAAATCAGCCAAAGACTACTTTAACACTTTCACTTTGTTGGGGTTCAGACATAACTAAAGATTTACTTTCACAAATAACCCAGACATGCGTGTTGAAATAAAGAGATGAATAAAATTTATTTATAACAAAGATAACAGAAGATGGATGTATGGAAGAACAATAGATGTATTTTCTCACACTTGAGCATCTAGAGAGCACCTTCCTGATTCTGATGAGGTAAGAAGACCATCCAAGGACAAGAGGGGGCACTGACTCTAATGGTATCTTCTCCTTTGCCCTAGGAACACCCAGAAAGTCCAGTGAAGGCTCCGCGCCTTCCGTTCCTGAAGGTATAAAAAGGTGCCACTTCCGGAAGGTGCCATTGCATTCTGACCAATGATCAAAAAGGACATAGCTCGAACCTTAATCTATTATTATGGCAAAAATCTTATTTATATTTGTTATTTCAGCCCTAATGGCAGTCTTTTTGTTTCAACTAAAAGTGCTACCCCTCACTATTTCCCCAGAGTATTCTTGTTTACTTCTCAGTTACAGTACTATATGGACAGAAGACAATAACACACAACACAAATGAAAAAAATTAAAAAGCTTACTTAAAATTTCCTCTCCTACAGGAAAAGACACATAACTTATGAATTCTGATCTTTCAATTCATGTGGTTAAGAGGGAGAACTTCTTTATCTGTTTATGAAGCTTTTATTGTCTGCAAATGGCATTCACATACTCACACCTAACTTCTGCACTTGGTTCCCACACCCCTCCATCTCTGTGTGTGAGTGTGTGTCTATGAGATGCTGCTCTGTACTTTCTGACTGAATTTAGGAAGAAACGTGTACCACAGTGCAAGAAACTTATCATTCACAAGGTTACAATGACACCAGTACCATAATACATTAGATGGCTTGTCCAATCTATTAAACTACAATTAATAGTTCTCTGAATCAAAGTAGTACATATGATATCAGGTGAGTGGTGCTTTGCTTCTTTCCTGGTTGGCTTTCTCCACACATGTGGAAGGATTTTTAGCGAGCTTTCCTTCTTTATTAAGGAGGTTGTCTCCTTCTTCAGCTTTGTTGCATTTTCTGGTTGCAGACGATACAGCAGTTTCTCTTTGAAGTTTTACGCAAAGAGAATCCTTGGTAGATTACAAAATTATGTTAGCAAGATGAATGAATGCATGGCCTCTTGAATATGGTCTTCCTCTGCTCAGCCACTTGCTATCTTGAACAAGGTTTGGACTAATGGCACCCCTGGTCCAAACACATTTTAAGAACAATCTTCAGAACAGTCTTTTTCAGTCCAGCCCCAGTTACCCTTTCAGAGTAGAAGAGGTTGCTTTAATCTTTGTTTTGACTACTCCCTATAAGACTGGGGTCTTTATTATGCAGCAGAAGTTAGTCAGGTTGAACAGTGAGCTTGGTGAAAGAGTTTTTACAGGGGTTCTTAAAGGAAGGAATAGAGGTTTTGCCATTGGTTTTCTAGATGCACATAACCTCATCTTCTTGGTTGACCACTGATGCAAACTTCTGTCCATCAACATTACTCATCCTTGACTTACGGCCCTTTGTTCAGAGCTTAGGTTTTCAGCCTGTGCCTTTGACAGACACCTTAACAGACAAGGTGCAAAGATACATTTCGTAGAGGGACCCTGTTAGAAGTATCTGGCAGTGGCTTGCTAAGCTAGGACTTGGGCTCCAGCCTGGCAAAATGGATAATGACAGCCTGTCCTATTCAATTAGGTCTTAATTTTTACTTATTTCTACCTGATGCCACTCATTTTATGGGCCAAATTGTCAAATAATTCTGTCAAGGATTTGTTTCTAAAATTTCTGGTCACTCCAAATGATTCAGCCAACGTTTTCCTGGATTCACCAAATTAAAACATTAATACTTTTTGAAAAAAACATCTGAAAGCAAAGCCTGAACAGAAACAACCAGAAGCAGAAGCCTTTAAGGACTGGAAATGCGGACTTCCTAAATAAATTATTTAAATTCTGTGCATCTTCCCAGATGTTGGCAAGGAAATAAGTAGCCATTTTATAAATGAAACATGAATCCAGTAAGAATGAACTTCTGATTTCATAGGGAGAGATTTTGGGATAAATAGTACAATCTAACTGACTAGACATGGTTAACCTGTGACAGTTTTCAAAGCCATGTTGTTGACCACTTTAGAAAACAAATCTGCACCTTACTGTGCGCTCATTATGCAGCTAGTAATTTGTCAAGTTTGTAACTGAACATAACTGTGAATCTGTTACCACACTCTAATGTGCACTATACAGAAACAAACTTAATTGAATTTCATACTTCATACCCCACCACCATCCTCAAGTACCCTAAGACTGCATTATCACATGGACATCATAAAAAGTTGGTCAAGCATGTTGACCATGAATTGGTGTCTTCTAGGAATCATCAATTTGGAAAAACGTTTATTTAAAAGTGATGTAAAGACTTAAATTACACATCTGCTAATCCTGAGAAGGCATATACTCAGCCAGGCCATACTTTGCTTGGCCAGGACTACAGGGTGATGGTGCTGTCAAGCACGTGAGCATAGGGAGTGTTCATTGGGTTCCAGTCATTGTAGAAATGAGTGGAAGGTTAAGGGTGTAACACAGGAAAAAAAACACTTGTCTATTTCCACCTGTAGCTGGAAGGTACACCAGCAAGAAAAACTGACGTTAATCCTGGAGTGACAACCTTGACTCCATCTCTTCCGTCACCTGGGCTATATAACCACGAAAAGAACCACAAGCTGGCATTCAGAACTATTCTAGCTCTTGAAAGGGTCGGACCTTAACTCTTTTAGGGCTAATTTTTTTTTTCCTTCTGTCCCAGGGCTTAATATTTTTCCAAAAAACTCAGTTTTTTTTAAAAAGCACAAAAAGCAAAGGTTTCACACATAAATCAACATAAAATACTTATTTACGACAAATGTTCCATGAGCCTCTATGGTATGTAAATTCATGTACTTACTACATAACTGTTTGACTCATCACTTATAAGCCATAACACATTTTCTGGAAAAAGAAAAACAGCTTGAAGTAGCTGAGTGGCTGATAATCCATAGTGTCTGCTAACACACCGTGTCCTTTGATGAAGTCCAATAGCCTGCTTGCCCCCCATGGATCGATGTCTGTGTGGTCCTTCTAGGCGAATGTTACCGTAGGCGCGTCAGCTGCAAGTTCAGCTAATGCAGGTACCTGACTTTCATTTTCAATCTCCAGATCACTCAAAACTCAAAGTTCGATAAGTCAGAGTCCAATTCAGCGATAATGCGCAAAAAATAAATATATAATATGCGTGGAATATTTCGCTTTGTGCATTGGCTTCGCTCTCTTGCCCGAAGTCGCGGACATTCTAGACGCTGTTTACTCTACACTACTCACGCACATGCAGGGATTGGACGTCAAATTAATGAGTCTAACAGTCCTCCTAGCAAAGAGGGTCTACCTATAATGTAACGGTGAGTTTTACCAATGTTTACCGCTTTTATCACCCTCTGCTCCTGGATGTTGACTTTGGTTGACATCTGCCCTCAACTCCTTGTTTCAACAAAAGTCAACATCCGCCCTAAAAGAGTTAAGGTAACCCTTTTCTGAATCTGACCTATTTCCTTATTGTGGTGCTTTGCTATCTAATATTTTCCAACCTTTTGAAAGTGGACATTAAAAGGAACAACCTGTGGTAACCAAATATATTTTTTTCCATGGGAACACCTAAGATTTTCCAGGTAAGGAAGCCAGAAGTTTCAAGCTCAATTAGTTCTATTCACCAATCATGGCAGCAGAGAGTCAGGGTGAGTCAACCGTTAGTACAAGATAACAGTCTCATCTACTTAAAACACTGAATGATTAAAACTTGCTTACAGGTAATTCATCTAGCAGATATTTGCGGTTTAAATCTGCTAGACTTTCTGTCATAAATGAGAGTAGTAAAGGTGTATTTCTTGACCTGATCGCAATGCAGAAAAAAAAACTAATTTACTAATTTCTGTTACCTTGGTGGTGTTGAGCTTGCTGTGATGGAGTTCCAAGACTTGCAAAGCAGCTTGTAGATTGGCCTGTGGCTCAGACACCTCCATTTTGATTGGTCCAAGACAGTGGACATCAGGGGGCGATAAGTACATCCTCAGTAACGACAAATATACCTGAAAGTAAGAAAATAAAGAAACACATCAGATGTCTATTATAGTTCAGAACTAGCCATGCATCATAAAACAGGTAAAACTGACACACACCCACCCTTAAAAATCATGTTTATTCATTGATGAATCAATGAGAGGAACAGATCAGTGTTAAAGGATAAGTTTGGTACCTTTTTTTAAATGTAACTTAATTCTTCACAAACATGGCATATACATATTTGCTGCACAAAAGTGTGCTTTAAAGTTAAGAGTTTTCTATAAATTTAAAAAAATACATAGCTGTTTTATAGAGTAGTCGTAGGGGGCACAGGAGACTCAGAAAACAAAAGCCTAAAAACTTACCAAATATGTCAATTTTTCAAGCCAAGGCAGTTGTTGATGATTGATGCACATCTTGAGATTACACGCATATTATAACACAGTTGATGCATGTCATTTTTGAACAAAAAAACACCAATATTATGAAAGTCAATTATTTTCAAAGATGATCAGGAGTGCTCATCTTCCTCTGCTACAACCTTTCACTCCCTGGAGTGTGTTTTGCTCTTGAAAGACAAAATCATAGTAAACTGTTCCTGCCATGTGGTTGGATTTACTTCTGTATTTATGTAAGAACTCACACAAGTGAACAGAAAACATATCCATACCTCAAGAAAAATAGTACCAGGAATATGAAATACAATGATTATTTCCAGATCACTTTTGATGTCACAAACATGTGTCAGAAACACGGAAGGCAGGTTTTCCTGTATAAAAACATTTGCTATTTCATCAGTAAGTTTTTAGGCTTTTATTTTCCAGTTGTGTATCATGCTTCATAAGGTCGCTTTATAAAAGGCTATGTATTTTTTTCAACTTTATAGGAAATGCTTAACTTTAGAACACAATTTCATGTGGCAAATGCATATATACCATGTTTGTGAAAAAATAACTCCAAAAACACTGAAATTATCCCTTAAAAAAAAAGAACTCTGCCTTTGCGTAGCAATTCATTTCAGACAACAGCATTAAAGCTAAACATGGGGCCAGGCATTTTCTCTTTTAATAAGATTTAAACAGATGGGTTTAGTACACTACTCACATCTTTGCTTCCATCAGTCAGTCGGTCATATTGCTTGTGGCAGTACCTGAGTAAATGGCAACAGGAAGACTGGTAAGCATCCACATATGGAAGTGATGATCTCTTTCTATGAACTGCATCTTTTCATTCCACTTTAAGTTATACTCAATAAAAGGCAACCTTTCTGAGACAGATGGCCTGAGTGACCTCTGGCAGCGACCCCTCCTCTGAAATGTGCCATTTATGTTGACACAAATAAAAGGCTGACATACATTAGTGAGCATTTCCCACAGCTTCATCTTTATGCAGAATCTCAAAGATGCAGGAGACTAAACCCTAACTTGTCACTAAGTCAGTCTAAAATGTGTGACTCTGGGAAGTGGAAGAATTCCCAAGACAATATATGAAGAGAACTGTACACAGACAGTGGCCAGATGATAAACCAAACACAGATTAGTGGTGCTATGACACTGCAGTGTCTACTAAAATTACACCTTATTTAGAAATCCTGCTTAAAATAATTCTGCCAGTGCTGGACCCATTTCTAATATATACTCACTCCTCAGCCATTTTGATGTCCTTTAGTATGTGCACATAAATAAACAGGGCTTGCTCGTGCTTCCTCATCCTGCCGAGAAGGAGGGCCCGTTCTTCAAGAAGACCTGATGTTACAGAGTTACAAATTAGATAAACAGCACACATACAATTGGGACACATAAAACTAACCAAATTAAAGAAAACAAATACCCTTGTGAGCCAAGCACACAGGTGTATGCACCATGCAGCCCCAGACATGTTTTTTTGATATGACAATCAAGTCATTGGCAAGCATACTAAATTTAATGAATTATGGGATTGTGCCAACTAGCTTGCAAACTGACAAAAGAAGGTGCTGTGAAAAAGTGTTTGCCCCTTCGTGATATCCTCTTCCTTTGTATATTTCTCATAACTGATGGCTTCACATCTTTATGTAGTATTACATTTGTCTAAAGAGAACTAGAGTAGGCACAGAACACCATTTCTATATACGTTCTCCAACACCTGTAATTTCTGTATGTAAAGGTAACACCCCCCTTATTCACTCAAAAAGCTGACCAGAGTTAACTGATTACATTAGACTCTGCCGACTGAGCACAGTCAGCCTGGCTGAATCAAATCCTAATCATATATTGCCACTCATCATGAGAGTGTAGTGGTCACCACAAAGTCTCTAAAATAACACTTGGTCTCAAGCAAAGGAAATTCCAAAACAGATGAGGAGTACACTTGTTGAAACTGGACAATCAGGAAAAGGTTACAAAGTCCATTTCTATGGCTCAGGGACTCAACTGCTTTACGGTGACAGCCATTATCTCCAAATGGAGAACGTAACATTTAGAACGGTTGAGAATTTTCCCAAATGACCCTCAAGGGCATAATGCCGACTTATACAAGAAGTCACAGAGGATCACTGTTGAACATTCAAAGAACTGCAAAGCCTCTTTAGGTTAACACTAGAATTATCAGCGCACATGTACTGTGCAAGGCATGTACAGGGGCCACTGAGAAAAGAAGAGTGTTCATGGCTCACCTTGCAGAGGAACTTAGTTATTGCTTCTTACAAGAAAAGGCGATTGATAAAGCAAAAGAGGAAGCAACATCAACAAGCTTCTGTTCCAAGACCGCCACTCCCTCCAGCCTCTTCAGTGTAATAGTAACCACAGCACAGAGAAAAGTGTATACATTGCAACAGGTACACATGTCGTAAATGTAGACAGGACGGTCCTTGGGTGTGTGGGAACTGTTAATATTTGAATCTCATGACTGCATATAGCATGGAACTGACCTCTCTGTACTATTCTTTCCTCTGCACGTCCTGGAGTACAAAAGAAACACCACCATGCACCCAAAAGTGGAGACTGGCAAGATAAGGAAAAAAAAAAAAAAAAAAAAACCCGGTCACTGATTACAAGAGCAAGAAGCCATGCAAATGAATATGAACAATGTTGCATCAGTACCGAAATGTACTATACATGTCAGAAAATTAGTTATTCCAAATATCATATATATATATATATGTCTGTTTTTTTTGTCAGTGGGGCTTTGACATCATGGACCATAAGGTGTATACTAATTCAGCGTGAGCAGGAACACTCAATAAGGGTGAATAAAAAAAAATAAATTCAAGTGACGATGAGATACGAAGAAGGCAGATTCACCAGCGTTTGCGTGTCAGCTTTAATCCATCCAGATCACAGAATTTCCAGTTCCATTGCCTCAAAACAACACTCGCATCTACAGTAATTCCCAGTTTCAGATAATAAGTAACTGCGTCAGATCTTTGGGGGGGGCGTGGGGGTGCTTGTTGTATCGTGATTGTGACGGAGAGAATAAAAGTGAAAAAAAAAAAAAAACGCTAACTTTTACAAGTACTATAAATGTACACTGGCTGTTACAGACACAAATCAAATGTGTGTTTTTATTGTATAATATTAACAATATAAGAGCAGCTCACTACTCAAAATGGTAAATTTGCCAGGGAGCTGGTTTTGAACTCACGACCTCTTATTATAAGATTATAAGTCGGCGGATCTAACCGCTGCACCACGGAAGCCGTCGTATTGTACTTGCACCTCCTGTGAAAGTGTTTATTTGATATTTGGCCATCAGCCTTCACACGTTATACAGTTCATGTCTACATTTTGTCATTTATTACTAAAACATGAAAAACATTTCTGTTTTACCGACGTGTTTACATAGATTGTTGTAGACACAAAACACACATCAAATTATTTCCCCTTACAATTCTGGGTAACTCACTCCCAGATAATCAATCAAGGCAGTAACTGGGAAAACTTCTTGCCCGTTCTGAGGTGGTGGGGGATGGTATAGCAGGCTGCTTGCTGCTTGGGCTTATCAACACATTTAGAAGACAAAAGACGCTGACGGAGAGGTGCGAAGGGATTTAAGGTGGGCCGGAATTAAGAGTTTTTTCGTTGGCTCTGGTAATTCTAGTGTTAAGTGAAGGTCAGTGTTCATGACTCCAAGATAAAGACACAGGTAGAGTAAACTAGGATTCATTGGACAGAAACAAAGTGGAAATGTTTGCTATACAAAAGCAGCATCAGTGCTTGTCTCGCATCTGCAAATAAACACCTGGATGACTCCTAAGCCTTTTGGAATAATGTGCTATGAACAGACAACTCATGTCTGGAGCTGAACGGTAAGAAAATCAAGAATACAACAAAAGATAGAAGTGCTAAAGTGACAGTGTGGGGATGCTTTATAACAGTGTTTCTCAATGGGTTGTGGGCTGCCACCTGTGGCTCGGGAGTTTCTATTGCTTATAACATTGGTGGGTCGGGACTGGTGGCTTAAATGATCAGTGTTGCTCTGTGATATATTTCCAGTTCCTACTCTGACGTACTCAGTCCACTTAAAGATAGCCCCTATGACTCTGATGATTGTCTTTGATTCTCCAAAGGTGATCCCCCTGGGTTCATGGAGAAAAAGTGGTTCACAACACCAACAAGTTTGAGAAACATTTCTCTAGAAGACCTGAAGAAACAGTAAGTTTTGCCATTCGTCATTTATCCATGATTTGAACTGGAAGCATAACAGGGTTATGTAGCAGACCAATGACCCAAAACACAACAGCAAATCTTAAACTTGAATGGCTGAGAAAAACAAAACTTAAGTGTTGGAATGTCTTAGTCTAGCTCTCTTGACTTGAAGCCAATACAGATGTTGTAATCAAACCTGAACCGAGCAGTTCACACTCATAAACCTACCAACATGTATGAATTGAAACCGCTCTAGGCAAAGAAGAGTGGACTAAAACAAAGATGTAAAAGACACGAAACAAATTAAGGAAGAGTTTAGTTGTGATTATTACTGCTAAAGATACTGCTAAAGTATTCAAACTATGGGGCAATTACTTTTTCACATGGGTGATTGGGTGTTGCATAACTTTGCTCCTTGAATAAAGACAGCAATGATGTCAAAACTATATTGTGTGTTCACTTAGGGTTCTTTTTCTCTCAGATTTTGTATCAGCAGGCCTGAGACCATTCACTGGGTAAAATATGGAAAAAAATAGAGGAAAATTGGAAACCATCAAACACCATTTCACAGGACTATATAGTACAGATAGCTGGCTTTCAACCACAGGGGAAAAAAGAGAGTATCTTTTTGAGAAGTGAAAAGACCCACTGTGCAAATGGAACCCGACAAGAAACTTGGAAAAGCATATGGTGAAGAGCAGCGTTATTTTATGTCAATTTATGATGTCAAATGGCACCCCTTTCATAAGTGATACAGATGGTAAACTGACAAATTTATTTGAAACAATGTTTTCTTTCATTAGCAATCTACAGAAACCACAATGGTGTGACTCCAGATTCTAACTAAGCCCTTTATTTATTTTTATCTTGTGTCACGCACGAGCGCATGGGGAGCAGCTTAAGGACCTGACGCGTACTGCAAAACCTCGTGCCAGGGGACAACGACGGGGTTCTAATCTCTCTTTCTTTGTTCCCTCATGAAGAATGAAGCAGCACCGCCATGAATACACCCAGACTCGCTAAACCACAAGACACTTCCAGGTTCCCTTCGTTTCTCCCTGGTCCCCATCTGATGACATCACTACCATCCATCTTCTACCGCGGCTCCTTCTCAGCATTCCATGTCCACTTCCGTTCCCAACCCATAAATTGTCCGACTGTTATTTGATTGTTGTTAATTGTCATATTTGCAAACTGGCCATGATTTTACAGAACTGTGTTACAGTATACGGGGACGGAAACCCCAAACCTTTATTATTTCTTGTCTGCTTCTTTTACACTTGCTATTCAAAACAATCCCCTATTGTACACAGCAGTATGTGACACTGAAACACCAAACTGAAGGCGTGTACTTTAGAGTGTCAAAAATGTCTACCGTACTTATCCCAAGAATGTCAGACTCCACTGCCCTTTCTCTCTAACTTCTGCACACATAGGGGCTAAGGCTAATGATCTGTAAACCCGGCATTCACTGGAATGCTTACCATCAAAAGGAAAGTCACTTATCAGTCGGTCTGGTTCATAATTAGTTGAGATCTCAAGGAAATTCAACAGCTTTGTTCGAAATTCTCCAAGTTCTCCTTCCTCCTGCCCTGCAGCAACTGGGATTTCATCTAAAGAAAAATAAAATGAATACAAATGATGAACAACCAGGTTATTATTGACTTTTTTGGCAGGAAACACATTATGGTAATACTATTGTTAGATATTTTGAAACAGTTTTATGCAGAAAAGACTTTTCACATTTTTCAGCCAGGGCTTTCTCTTTTCTACTCTTCCACATAGGCCCTGTTTGTGCAGTGCCTGGAAGATTGTTGAACCATGCACACTCCCTCCAATCACAGTGACAACTGATGACACAGTAGCCTCTCTGACAAATGCCATTCTTGTTTGGTGACCAGCCATATCTTGACTGTGTGGATGTAGTTTCCATTTTTTGTTCTCCATGATGGACTGCACTCCACTGGGTATGTTCAGTGTCTTTGAGGTGCTCTTGTACCCTACTATATAATTCTGTCCCCAACTTGTTTTGAATGTTCTTCTGTCTTTATTGAGTTCTGCATAATGGAAAAACTCTACCATTCTGTTGGACCTAGGCAAGAAGGAGGGATTTATCCTCATAACTGAGAACAGGCGATGCAGCAGGTGGCGACCATCAACTAACTGGAGAGAGGTGGTCAGGTAACACACCTGAGCAAAAGCAGCCTGAGATGTAGATACTTTTTAAACATCACAGTTTAGATTTTCCCTTTTCAAACAACTGCCTTTGATTTGACACTAATTTGTTGGTCCCCTAAGAAAATCTCTCTATTATATAAAAAAATCTTGGGATGAGACAAGACTTTTTCAGAAAGATGAGACATTTTCAGAGAGATAATTGTGCCAAGAGATGAACTGAAAACCTAACAGGTCCACATTGGGGCGGAAATAAAAGACAAACAGTAGAAGAAGAAAAGACAAAGAAAAACGTTGTAAAGAGGTTCCAAAACGTTGGCGCGATACACATGCAGAGCAGGTTAGAGATTATTAAAGTACTAAAATTCGAAAGTCTCAAAAACTGATAGTAGAGATTGCATTAGCGCTAACAAATGGAAATTACTCGGTGAAATAATGGAACAGCAAAAAGAGATTGAATATATGGACATAGGTGATATGACAGAGCTACTACAAGTTTAATTTCAAAGAAACCACAATTCGGTCAGGTTTATAGTAATGATCATGGAGAGGCAATGCAACACAGAATCGAAAGAGTTAAACGATCGGACGCATTAGAAATTCCACAGCCAATAATGGATACAAATCCAGACGTCCAAAAGTATTGCTATTTATCTGAAAAACACGGACAAAGACGTTTTCTTGGATTTCTATATGAATCTGAAAGATCAAGCTCGCATATATAATAAACCAACATGTGATGAATTGTCAGCGATAATAGTTTCGAAAGACGGAGATATCAAAGACAGAGTTGATATTCGTGTTAATCCAAAAGCACAGCACGATTCGTCGCAAGAGACAGATTCGGAAAATGACTAGCGTGTAGGGCCTGCACGTGCAAATTGAGCAGGGGGGCAGAGCCCCCTAGTTTTTTTTTTTTCCCCAAATATACTGGATCTGAAAAACCTTTTCAAGGTACTTGTAGGAGCCAATCTTTAAAAGTTAATGCTCTATGTTAAATTCATATTAGTGTTTGCTTAGTCACAGTCATAGACAATGATACAGCCTTTTATCCCCTGTAAGTTAATAAGAGATAGAATGTTCTTGCTATAACTAAGATACAGTGTGTTAATTGAGTCAGTTGTTGTTTAGAGCAGATCCCAGTGCTAGTAGGGACTGAAAGACCCACTTACAGAATAGATACAGAAATGGGGTAAGCATACAGTTTTCTGACTGTTTAGAAATGGTTCAACTGTATAAGCAAACTTAAAGAAATGAAACAAGATTTTTAAGCTTTAAACAGAACTTTTCTCTATTTTGTGTGAATTGTTTTACTTTGAATTTTTACTAAAGCTTTTTAAAACAAAGATATTTTGTCTGTGGAATCATTTCAATGCATCAAGCCGTTTTGCCAGAATCCTATTTTGTATAGTAGAGCTGCTGAACTTTGGTAATATGGGGAAAACGAAGCTACAGTACTATAGGTAGACATCAGTTACTGAATGTTGTCTTTCTAAGTCTTCCTAAGTTAGTTTTAAGGTGGTTCTTCTTCCATTGTACTAAAATGACTGAAAGTGTATCTCTTGCAGAGTTTTGGCTAACACTTAAGGGTTCTGTATGAGGTCTCACGAGCCTTACTTTTGGGCCCACATTGTTTCGTTGTGTGATCAGACAACAGGACATTCATTCACTTACATGGGAAAGTAAAAGAGATTTTGTTGTGTGTATACTCCTAAGAGCACCTAGCCTCGCATAGCTAGGCCTATAAAATATATGTCTGGAGTGAATTTTGCTTAAAATAGGCAGAAACAATTAGACAGTGTCACAATTCTTAACAATCCAATGCCTCATGAAAGCAATGCTAAATCTAGCAGCAGTGATTTTGAACTGCAATGAGCAATGGTGCTCTTGTTAACCTGGTCTGACAAACAGCAAGCTTCTGATTATGATAAACTGTCTACAGCCAAAAAAACATAAATGTGCGTTGCACATGCAAAGATCAAATTGAAAGCATTACTAAATAAACAGACATTTTCTATAGAATATGGTGTTGGATGGAAGACTGAAAGTAGTGGCAGCTATGTTTAGAAAATATGAAATGCAAAATGTACATCTGAAGCAACATCCTGTCAAAAGGAGGTGTAAAGGATAACGTGGAGTCACACAAGATGCAGATTTCAGTACTCAAAACACCTGAATCAAGAAATATGAATTAAAGACACAGACACCTCTCCCACAGAAGCACCAACGAGGCTGTACAGCATCCACCATCTGACTGAAGGTTTAAAAGAATACAGTAATCCCTTCTCCATCGCGGGGGTTGCGTTCCAGAGCCACCCGCGAAATAAGAAAATCCACGAAGTAGAAACCATATATTTATATGGTTATTTTTATATTGTCATGCTTGGGTCACAGATTTGCGCAGAAACACAGGAGGTTGTAGAGAGACAGGAACGTTATTCAAACACGGCAAACAAACATTTGTCTCTTTTTCAAAAGTTTAAACTGTGCTCCATGACAAGACAGAGATGACAGTTCCGTCTCACAATTAAAAGAATGCAAACATATTTTCCTCTTCAAAGGAGTGCGCGTCAGGAGCAGAGTCTGTCAGAAAGACAGAGGAAAGCAAACAAATCAATAGGGCTGTTTGCTTTTAAGTATGCGAAGCACCGCGGCACAAAGCTGTTGAAGGCAGCAGCTCACACCCCCTCCGTCAGGAGCAGGGAGAGAGAGAGAGAGAGAGAGAGAGACAGAGTTTGTTTTTCAATCAAAAATCAATACGTGCCCTTCGAGCTTTTAAGTATGCGAAGCACCGTGCAGCATGTCGTTTCAGGAAGCAGCTGCACAAAAGATAGCAACGTGAAGATAATCTTTCAGCATTTTTAGACGAGCGTCCGTATCGTCTAGGTGTGCGAACAGCCCCCCTGCTCAATCCCCCTACGTCAGGATCACAGAAAGTCAGCGCAAGAGAGACAGAAAAGTAAGCCGGGTAGCCTCTCAGCCATCTGCCAATAGCGTCCCTTGTATGAAATCAACTGGGCAAACCAACTGAGGAAGCATGTACCAGAAATTAAAAGACCCATTGTCCGCAGAAATCCGCGAACCAGCAAAAAATCCGCGATATACAGTGGTGTGAAAAACTATTTGCCCCCTTCCTGATTTCTTATTGTTTTGCATGTTTGTCACACAAAATGTTTCTGATCATCAAACACATTTAACCATTAGTCAAATATAACACAAGTAAACACAAAATGCAGTTTTTAAATGATGGTTTTTATTATTTAGGGAGAAAAAAAATCCAAACCTACATGGCCCTGTGTGAAAAAGTAATTGCCCCCTTGTTAAAAAATAACCTAACTGTGGTGTATCACACCTGAGTTCAATTTCCGTAGCCACCCCCAGGCCTGATTACTGCCACACCTGTTTCAATCAAGAAATCACTTAAACAGGAGCTGCCTGACACAGAGAAGTAGACCAAAAGCACCTCAAAAGCTAGACATCATGCCAAGATCCAAAGAAATTCAGGAACAAATGAGAACAAAAGTAATTGAGATCTATCAGTATGGTAAAGGTTATAAAGCCATTTCTAAAGCTTTGGGACTCCAGCGAACCACAGTGAGAGCCATTATCCACAAATGGCAAAAACATGGAACAGTGGTGAACCTTCCCAGGAGTGGCCGGCCGACCAAAATTACCCCAAGAGCGCAGAGATGACTCATCCGAGAGGTCACAAAAGACCCCAGGACAACGTCTAAAGAACTGCAGGCCTCACTTGCCTCAATTAAGGTCAGTGTTCACGACTCCACCATAAGAAAGAGACTGGGCAAAAACGGCCTGCATGGCAGATTTCCAAGACGCAAACCACTGTTAAGCAAAAAGAACATTAGGGCTCGTCTCAATTTTGCTAAGAAACATCTCAATGATTGCCAAGACTTTTGGGAAAATACCTTGTGGACTGATGAGACAAAAGTTGAACTTTTTGGAAGGCAAATGTCCCGTTACATCTGGCGTAAAAGGAACACAGCATTTCAGAAAAAGAACATAATACCAACAGTAAAATATGGTGGTGGTAGTGTGATGGTCTGGGGTTGTTTTGCTGCTTCAGGACCTGGAAGGCTTGCTGTGATAGATGGAACCATGAATTCTACTGTCTACCAAAAAATCCTGAAGGAGAATATCCGGCCATCTGTTCGTCAACTCAAGCTGAAGCGATCTTGGGTGCTGCAACAGGACAATGACCCAAAACACACCAGCAAATCCACCTCTGAATGGCTGAAGAAAAACAAAATGAAGACTTTGGAGTGGCCTAGTCAAAGTCCTGACCTGAATCCAATTGAGATGCTATGGCATGACCTTAAAAAGGCGGTTCATGCTAGAAAATCCTCAAATAAAGCTGAATTACAACAATTTTGCAAAGATGACTGGGCCAAAATTCCTCCAGAGCGCTGTAAAAGACTCATTGCAAGTTATCGCAAACGCTTGATTGCAGTTATTGCTGCTAAGGGTGGCCCAACCAGTTATTAGGTTCAGGGGGCAATTACTTTTTCACACAGGGCCATGTAGGTTTGGATTTTTTTTTCTCCCTAAATAATAAAAACCACCATTTACAAACTGCATTTTGTGTTTACTTGTGTTATATTTGACTAATGGTTAAATGTGTTTGATGATCAGAAACATTTTGTGTGACAAACATGCAAAAGAATAAGAAATCAGGAAGGGGGCAAATAGTTTTTCACACCACTGTATATTTAAATATGCTTACATATAAAATCCGCGATGGAGTGAAGCCGCGAAAGGCGAAACGCGATATAGCAAGGGATTACTGTAAATAAAATAAGTTAATATTGCTATCTAATTGGAAGTGCAAAAATAAAATGCCAGAATACAGACAGTGTTTTAACAACGTGGTAAATCCATATACCACAATGCTTATCTAAGCTCTACTTGCTGCTGTTCTGTAATAGATTGTTGCAATAGTCAAAATAACAGAAAGAAACGATAATAGAAGCAAATATGTGGGGCCAGGAAGCTGCAGTGGTCTACATGCGTGTGTGTTGGTCTCTTTTGTCACTGTGCTCATTACAATGTACAAAGTAATCATTATGCTTCAGTTACTTTTTGTTACGGAGATCCTGAATTGATCATAGCAATCTTCCTTTCCATTTTCGCTCAGTGTCAAACCTTCTGTTGAGATTCTTTTTCTCTCTACCTGTCCATCCATCCATTGTCTCCCGCTTATCCGAGGTCGGGTCGCGGGGGCAGCAGCTTGAGCAGAGATGCCCAGACTTCCCTCTCCCCGGCCACTTCTTCTAGCTCTTCCGGGAGAATCCCAAGGCGTTCCCAGGCCAGTCGAGAGACATAGTCCCTCCAGCGTGTCCTGGGTCTTCCCCGGGGCCTCCTCCCGGTTGGACGTGCCTGGAACACCTCACCAGGGAGGCGTCCAGGAGGCATCCTGATCAGATGCCCGAGCCACCTCATATGACTCCTCTCGATGCGGAGGAGCAGCGGCTCTACTCTGAGCCCCTCCCGGATGACTGAGCTTCTCACCCTATCTTTAAGGGAAAGCCCAGACACCCTGCGGAGGAAACTCATTTCAGCCGCTTGTATTCGCGATCTCGTTCTTTCGGTCACTACCCATAGCTCATGACCATAGGTGAGGGTAGGAACATAGATCGACTGGTAAATTGAGAGCTTCGCCTTGTGGCTCAGCTCCTTTTTCACCACGACAGACCGATGCAACGCCCGCATTACTGCGGATGCCGCACCGATCCGCCTGTCGATCTCACGCTCCATTCTTCCCTCACTCGTGAACAAGACCCCGAGATACTTGAACTCCTCCACTTGGGGCAGGATCTCGCTACCAACCCTGAGAGGGCACTCCACCCTTTTCCGGTTGAGGACCATGGTCTCGGATTTGGAGGTGCTGATTCTCATCCCAGCCGCTTCACACTCAGCTGCGAACCGATCCAGAGAGAGCTGAAGATCACGGCCTGATGAAGCAAACAGGACAACATCATCTGCAAAAAGCAGTGACCCAATCCTGAGCCCACCAAACTGGACCCCCTCAACACCCTGGCTGCGCCTAGAAATTCTGTCCATAAAAGTTATGAACAGAATCGGTGACAAAGGGCAGCCCTGGCGGAGTCCAACTCTCACTGGAAACGGGTTCGATTTACTGCCGGCAATGCGGACCAAGCTCTGGCACTGATCGTACAGGGACTGAACAGCCCTTATCAGGGGGGCCGGTACCCCATACTCTCGGAGTACCCCCCACAGGATTCCCCGAGGGACACGGTCGAATGCCTTTTCTAAGTCCACAAAACACATGTAGACTGGTTGGGCAAACTCCCATGCACCCTCCAGGACCCTGCTATGGGTATAGAGCTGGTCCACTGTTCCGCGACCAGGACGAAAACCACACTGTTCCTCCTGAATCCGAGGCTCGACTATCCGACGGACCCTCCTCTCCAGGACCCCTGAATAGACTTTTCCAGGGAGGCTGAGGAGTGTGATCCCTCTGTAGTTGGAACACACCCTCCGATCCCCCTTCTTAAAGAGGGGGACCACCACCCCGGTCTGCCAATCCAGAAGCACTGTCCCTGATGTCCATGCGATGTTGCAGAGGCGTGTCAGCCAAGACAGTCCTACAACATCCAGAGCCTTGAGGAACTCCGGGCGTATCTCATCCACCCCTGGGGCCCTGCCACCAAGGAGTTTTTTGACCACCTCGGTGACCTCAGTCCCAGAGATGGGGGAGCCCACCTCTGAGTCCCCAGGCTCTGCTTCCTCATTGGAAGGCATGTTAATGGGATTGAGGAGGTCTTCAAAGTATTCCCCCCACCGACCCACAACGTCCCGAGTCGAGGTCAGCAGCGCACCATCCCCACCATATACAGTGTTGACACTGCACTGCTTCCCCTTCCTGAGACGCCGGATGGTGGACCAGAATCTCCTCGAAGCCATCCGAAAGTCATTCTCCATGGCCTCCCCAAACTCCTCCCACGCCCGAGTTTTTGCCTCAGCAACCACCAAAGCCGCATTCCGCTTGGCCTGCCGGTACCTATCAGCTGCCTCCGGGGTCCCACAGGACAAAAGGGTCCTGTAGGACTCCTTCTTCAGCTTGACGGCATCCTTCACCGCCGGTGTCCACCAGCGGGTTCGGGGATTGCCGCCACGACAGGCACCGACCACCTTATGGCCACAGCTCCGGTCAGCTGCCTCAACAATAGAGGCACGGAACATGGCCCATTCGGACTCAATGTCCCCCACCTCCCTCGGGATGTGGTCGAAGTTCTGCCGGAGGTGGGAGTTGAAGCTACTTCTGACAGGGGGCTCTGCCAGACGTTCCCAGCAGACCCTCACAACACGTTTGGGCCTACCACGCCTGACCGGCATCCTCCCCCACCATCGAAGCCAACTCACCACCAGGTGGTGATCAGTTGACAGCTCCGCCCCTCTCTTCACCCGAGTGTCCAAGACATGTGGCCGCAAGTCCGACGACACGACCACAAAGTCGATCATCGAACTGAGGCCTAGGGTGTCCTGGTGCCAAGTGCACATATGAACACCCCTATGCTTGAACATGGTGTTCGTTATGGACAATCCGTGACGAGCACAGAAGTCCAATAACAAAACACCGCTCGGGTTCAGATCAGGGGGGCCATTCCTCCCAATCACGCCCTTCCAGGTCTCACTGTCATTGCCCACGTGAGCATTGAAGTCTCCCAGCAGAACGAGGGAGTCCCCAGAAGGTATGCCCTCTAGCACCCCCTCCAGGGACTCCAAAAAGGGTGGGTACTCCGAACTGCTGTTCGGTGCATACGCACAAACAACAGTTAGGACCCGTCCCCCCACCCGAAGGCGAAGGGAGGCTACCCTCTCGTCCACCGGGGTAAACCCCAATGTACAGGCTCCAAGTTGGGGGGCAATAAGTATACCCACACCTGCTCGGCGCCTCTCACCGGGGGCAACTCCAGAGTGGTAGAGAGTCCAGCCCCTCTCAAGGAGATTGGTTCCAGAGTCCAAGCTGTGCGTCGAGGTGAGCCCGACTATATCTAGCCGGAACCTCTCAACTTCGCGCACTAGCTCAGGCTCCTTCCCCTTCAGAGAGGTGACATTCCACGTCCCAAGAGCCAGTTTCTGTAGCCGAGGATCGGACCGCCAAGGTCCCCGCCTTCGGCCACCACCCAACTCACACTGCACCCGACCTCCTTGGCCCCTCCCCATAGGTGGTGAGCCCATGGGAAGGGGGACCCACGTTGCCTCTTCGGGCTGTGCCCGGCCGAGCCCCATGGGTGCAGGCCCGGCCACCAGGTGCTCGCCATCGAGCCCCACCTCCAGGCCTGGCTCCAGAGTGGGGCCCCGGTGACCCGCGTCCGGGCAAGGGAAAACGCCGTCCAAAATGGTTTTTCTTCATAGGAGGTTTGTTTAACCGCTCTTTGTCTCATCCCTCACCTAGGACCAGTTTGCCTTGGGTGGCCCTACCAGGGGCATAAAGCCCTGGACAACAGAGCTCCTAGGATCATTGGGACACGCAAACCCCTCCACCACGATAAGGTGACGGTTAAAGGAGGGGTTTCTCTCTACCTGTCTTTCCCTAATTATTTTACTTATTTTCTGTCCCCTTAGATACACAGCACATGTGCAATAATGCTACCAGGGTAAGAAATGCAAAACCATAACCACATCTCATCTGTACTTCCACGGATACACTGGCTTCGTAGCAATGAGCTCCACAGGCTGACGCCCAATAATTGTGCTTACAGTAGGTTTGGCATTTATGCCCACTTTCAGTGGTGCAGCACCAAACCGCTTTCTATCCCACAAGGGACCCGGATGAAAGCCCTAAGAAGGGTATTACGAACAAAAGATAACTTAGATTCCATTAGTTACTCTCTCCCCCATCAGGAAGAAACCAAAGTCTAGTGTCCACTGTAAGAACGCTAGGGGTCGCTGTTGCCCCATTAAACCCAATAGACAAACATGCAGACACAGGGTAAAAACACTAAGAAGATATTTAATATTTTTCTTCTTTAAGTAGTGCTCCTTCAGCACCACAGCCACCAATAAACACCAGTAAATCAACAAAAATCACAATTCTCTCCTCCACACCTCCCAGCATGCTCTGTCCTACTCCTTCCGACTCCAGCTCGCTTGCTGGGTTCCCAACAGTCCTTTATATAGTCCTTGACCCAGAAGTACTTCCGTTCTTCCTCTCACATGACTTGCCAGCAGTGGTCAGATGGAGGGCTTGAGTTTTCTTCAGCAAAGAAGTACATCAGAGTTTCCATCCTCGTGACTACATCCGAGCTATGAATGAGGCATGGCTCCTTTGGTCCTCCAAGTCCCAGGATGCCCTGCGGAAATCCGGAGCACAGTTATATCTCAGGGGAACTGACATTTAGTGTTTTGGGGGAGGCAGCGTCCAAAAGCTGCTGCCTCCCTCCATCCTTCCATTCTCAGGGCGTCCTGGAGATGATAATAATAATAATACATTTATATAGTGCCTTTCCCATGCTCAAGGCACTTACAGAATATAAGAAAGAACGGCAGGGTATACGGTATATAGCGTTGTACAAACCAGATAAATAAATAAAGATTACGACAGTGAATTCAGAGAAAAAGCCTAACAGACAACATAATTGATGGTCTCGCTCGCTCGCACACACACACACAGGTTACATGAGCATCTTAACAGAGAGGTAAACTGAGAGAAGGGTAATAAAGTCAAGCAGAGCTATAAGCCTTCCTGAAAAGATGGGTTTTGAGTTGTTTTTTAAAAGAATTCATGGAGTCAGCTGACCTGATTAATTTCGGTAGGTCATTCCAGAGTCTGGGCGCTCACTATACAGCTGAAGGCCCGGTTACCCAGGGAGTGTAGATTAGTGTGGGGCACAACAAGATTGCCAGAATCACAGGACCTTAGTGGGCTGGCAGGCACATAGTGATGGAGAAGGTCACTGATGTAGTTTGCCGCAAGGTTATTTAAGGCTTTGTAGGTTATTAGTAGGATTTTATATTCGATTCTGTAAGACACAGGGAGCCAGAGAAGACGGAGCAGGATGGGTGTGATGTGCTCGCTGCTGCTGGCTCGAGTAAGGACTCTTGCAGCTGAGTTTTGAATAAGCTGGAGCTGTGATATAAGATTAGAAGGGGCACCTGCCAGTTGGGAATTACAATAATCGATGCGGGATGTGATAAAAGCATGGACAAGTTTCTCAGCATTAGAGAAGGAGAGGAAGGAGTGAACATGGGATATGTTACGGAGGTGAAAGTAAGAAAGTTTCTTAATGTGATTTATGTGGGTGGAATAAGAGAGGGAGGAATCAAAAATGACACCAAGATTCTTTGCAGGAGAGGCAGGTCTGATGAGATCACCGCCAAGATGGACTGGGAAGGAGCTCATTTTATTAAGTTGCATTTTATTACCAATTTGCAGGAGTTCAGTTTTGTTGCAATTTAATTTTAAAGAGTTCTGCTCCATCCAGGATTAATTTCACTAAGGCAGGTTGTGAGCTGAGAAAGCTCTGATGAAGTTCCACTTTTAACATTGAAGTAGAGTTGAGTATCATCTGCATAAAAATGATAACCCAGTCCATAGCTACATATACTGTAATATGGCCAAGGGGAAGCATGTAAATACAGAAGAGAAGAGAAGAGGGCCGAGGACAGAGCCCTGAGGAACTCCTTGTGTGACTGGCGCTGAGCTGGATCTGCTGTTGCCAAGACTAACAAACTCTTGCCTATCAGTCAGTATTGAGCCACTGGAGGACAGTGCCAGAGATACCCAGCATGTTCTCCATTCTGGATAGTAGAATGTTATGTCTGACAGTGCCAAATGCTGCTCTGAGGTCTAACAGAATTAATATGTTGGTTTGTCCAGAGTCTGCTGCCATAAGCAAATCATTGGTTACCCGTAGCAGAACAGTTTCACAGCTGTGCCGCGCCCTGAAACCAGACTGAAAGGGTTCCATCAAATTATTAGAGGTTAAGTAATTGGTGAGTTGGGAGGCTACAACATGCTCAAGAGCTTTTGACAGGAAAGGTAAGTGGGAAATAGGCCGAAAATTGTTAAGATTGTCAGCATCAAGACCAGACTTTTTTAACATTGGGGTTACAGAAGCAATTTTAAAAGTGAGCGGTACAAACCCAGTGTCGAGGGATGAGTTTATTATTGTTGTAACAGTCGGGATTATGGCATGAAGGCAGGATTTAAGTAGTGTGCTGGGGATGGGGTCCAGTACACAAGTAGTCGGCTTTATTTTACAAAGCAGGTGAGAACTTAGAGAAGGAGCTGTATGGAGTGGGAAAACAGGGAGAGATATAAACATGATGTATTTATGTTAGTTGAATTATTTAGATCTTTAATTTTGTTACAGAAAAAGTGGAGGAATTCCTCACAGACTTCAATAGATGAGGTAGTTGGGCCAGATGCGGGTTGGAGTAGTTTATTAACTACAGAGAACAAAACCCTTGGGTTATCGTGTCCACTTTCTATTATTCTACCATAGTGGGTGTTCTTGGCAGCAGTTAGTGCTTCTCTGTAAGCTTTTTGGTGGTCAGAGAAAGCCTGGATGTGCACGGTGAAGCCAGACTTATGTGACATTCTCTCAAGGCGTTGGCCAACTGCTTTCATAGATCGCAATTCTGAATTATACCAAGGAGCTGAACGTTTAAAGGAAACCTCCTTATGTTTTAAAGGAGCTGTTTTATCTAATGCTGAATGAAGGGCTGAGTTATAGTGGTCAACAAGACTATCTAGTGTTGACAGAATAGGTGCAGACAGTAAAAGATCAGAAATGGATCCAGAAAGGATAGAGGGACAGATATTTTTAAGGTTTCTGTAAGAAATTTGTCGCTTACAGGTAAGAGGAGGGAAAGGCAGTGAGACAGTGAAAAATACTGCTTTATGGTCGGAGAGTCCCAAATCAGTGCTGTAAATGTTAGCAACAGATAGTCCAGAAGTGCAGATCAGGTCCAGTATATGACCACCAGAGTGGGTGGGAAAATCAACATGTTGTGTCAAGTCAAAGCAGTCCAGTAAGGATAGTAATTCATTTCTCAGTTTAGATGTAGTAATGTCAATATGGATGTTGAAATCACCAAGGAGGATAATTCTGTGAGAGTAAGAGCTTAGGTGGGTCAAAAGTTCAATCAGATCGGATAAGAAGGATGCATTGTATTTTGGGGGATGATAAAGAACAATGAGTGAGACAGGACCTGATTCCGTTATTAGTTTAAGAGCCAGGCACTCAAAAGACAATGGACAGTCAATTGGGATTCGTTTGATGTTTAAGTCTGCTCTGACAATTACTGCAAGCCCACCGCCTTGCCTTGAGCTGTGAGGCTGTGTGGAAAGTGAATCCGGGAGGTGTTGCCTCTGTGAGAGACGTAAATTCGTTTGATTTTTGCCATGTCTCCGTTAAACACAGAATATCAAGTTTGGTGTCAGTGATGAGTTCTGACAGCACCAATGCTTTGCCATTAACACTAGAATTACCAGAGTCTACGAAAAAACTCATAGATCCGGCCCACCTTAAAACCGTTCTCACCTCTCTTTTGTCTTCTAAATGTGCCGATTTGGAGGAGCAGCGAGCAGCCGGCTATTCCGTCCCCCACCGTCGCAGAACGTTCACTAAGTTTTTCCAGCTCATGGCTTGTTTGATTATCTGGGAGTGACTGAACTGCTGGAGTTTTAGAATAGAAATAATAGATCGCTATTTGGAATACATGCATTTCATGCGTGTTCCGTTTCTACAGTAATCTGTGTAAACACATTGCTAAAACAGAAACTTTTTCATATTTTAGTAATAAATGTTACAAAATGTAGAATGTGTAAAGCCCGAGTTCCTAAGATCAAATAAACACTTCCACAAAAGCTTCACACACCATATAACAGTTTCTGTGGCTTAGCACGCTAAGATTTGCTTCTCAGACCAAGTAGCTTTTCTCTGCCTCACAAACATGAGTTCAATTCCCCGCTAGGGATAAAGTGTTACTTCTTTTTTTTGTTTTTAACCTCAAACGGACATAAAATTTGTAAATTGGTATGCACTGTCAGTTAATGAGATCGTTATATTTTCATGTGGGATGCTCCTTTTAAAATATTTTTTTAACAATTGAGACTGCAATTAACATGAACAACTGTCCTTATAACTTATTTTTTTCAAGATCCATAACACACAGACAGACAGAGCACTGCGTAATACAGAGACAGACAGGCAGAGATATACAAACAAACAGGGAAGGCACATGTACTGAAAGAAAAAAAAATCAACATGTGCGTTGTTTCTGTAGCACTGAATGAGCTCACCCGCCCTAACGTCACCCCTCCCCCGATCTGGCTCTCTAAGTAACAGCGCAAGTACAGACGCAAACCAAGTGTAATCAAGAGTACTGGTTCGATCCCCACTCACTCCTATATTTGCCGTTTTCAGTAGTAAGCTGCTCTTTTTGTTAATATTATACAGTACACACATGCACTTGATTTGTGTCTGTACTTGCGCTGTTACTTAGAGAGTCAGATCGGGGGGAGGGGTGATGTTAGACCAGGGGCCTCATGTATAAACGGTGCGTACGCACAGAAATGTTGCGTACGAACCTTCCCACGCTCAAATCGCGATGTATAAAACCTAAACTTGGCGTAAAGCCACGCACATTTCCACGGTAA
This sequence comes from Erpetoichthys calabaricus, assembly GCF_900747795.2. NCBI lineage: Eukaryota > Metazoa > Chordata > Cladistia > Polypteriformes > Polypteridae > Erpetoichthys > Erpetoichthys calabaricus. Next base: position 51,229,673 of record NC_041409.2, read on the forward strand.
CTCATACGTTGGCGTACGCAATTTCTCCGCTCGGTTTTGCAGACTGGCGGCACCCAGCGTCAAAGCAGTGCTACTGTTCCTGTGTGATAACCCTTTCTTTCTTAGATCCACATCCACGAAGGCGGCTTTATCAAATACACTGAAATTAGCCGCATATCGTTCATAAATTTAATGCATCTGATTGTAATTAACCTGTAACAATATAATGGGCCAGGGAATAGCCATAGTATTCCAAATACCATAACTGCTTTAGCGTTGTTACTCTCACTGCATCTTGTTCTTCTTTTTGCTGTTCCCGTTAAGGGTTGCCACTGCGGATCATCTTTTTCCATATTACAGTACTCTCACTCGCGTTTCAGAAACAGTTTCATCCCAATAACTATAAACGCACTCAATCAGTCCATCAAGTGCTCCTTGTAGAACTATTTGTACTTATAAGTACAATCACCTCACTGTAAACTTGCACTACAGTTATAATATTGCACAACTTGCGCTACTTTATAAAGCGCGTATGATGACAGTATCATTTTTAAGATTAAATGCAGCAAAATATGTTGCTTATAGTATACAGATAAAACTTTAACTTCATTTAAATAATCTGTATTGTTAATAATTAAACATGTGAGGACACGGTGCCGCAGCGTATAGTTCAAGGATAGCTCCTGCCTTGCGCTGTATTCTTGCTGGTGCTGACGCGACACTGGAAGGATAGACGAATAGAATAATTAAACATGTACTACGAAGATATTTCAATGTTCCTTAAAAGTTTTGAAGAATCGGCGTTCTAAGCTTACAAATGGCTTAACGTCTATTACAGAGCTGATTGTGTGGCGATTGGAGAAGGAAAAGTATGGACAGGAATTGGAGGTTAGTACGTTTGAAAGAGACAGTACTTCTGTAATAAATTATTTCATCGAAGGTCGCTCATGGCACCGCAAGCCTCTTGCGTGAGATATGAACAATCACTGCGCCACCGTGTTCCCATGTTTAATAACATGCTTTCATTCCTATCATCATGAAAAAGATATCACGTATACATCTCAGTATTTTAATTATTCAGAGAGCTGTAATATCACGAATGTAATGGATTCTGTGTCCTGTCGGAGAAAGAGAAAGAACGGAAGCACGTAGTGATTCACACACATAGAGCACATAGAAGATCAAATACAGAAAAAAGACTAACATGCTACTTGAGAAACTAGTAAAATAAACGATTTTAAGATGAAGTTTATGATGTTATGATGGCAAAATAAACTACGTGATTAAAGTGGAAATTTCGAGATTAAAGTTGACATTTCGTGCTTTTTTCCCACTGTGTGCCTATGTTTTTTGTTTGTACCCTAATACGCTTTCAGACGTGGGCTACGACTCGCCTTTTCACAGCGACTTTGATATGTGATTTCTTTTTTATTTCGGGCACTGTGCGACTTTGTGAATTTGATCTTTCGAGTTTTTACGACACTCTGTCACTCGATCAACTTTCTTTTGTTGATTATACCACTGTTTACACCAACAAATAGTACGTTTTTCCTTTGCCTCCACTTGGTATTCGCTGAAATTCTTATATTTTCCCCTGTGCTTTTCTCATTGTCTTTTCACAGAAGGCTATTTATATTGATTTGCATATTCAAAGAGGCGTAATTCTGGGAGGAGTTGGGGCGGGACAGAAGGCGCGTGCACGTGCGTTACTTTTCACGCGGATCGGGATTTATGTAGTGGAAGAACGTGAAATTTTGCGTGCGCACACATTCCTGCATCTGGATTTTTCTGTGCGTACGCACAATCCCGCTTTTGTGCTTACGCCATGTTATAGTGTGAGTTCTACGCACGGCGTTATACATGAGGCCCCAGGTGAGCTCATTCAGTGCTGCAGAAACAACGCACATGTTGATTTTTTTTTCTTTCAGTACATGTGCCTTCCGTTTATTTGTATATCTCTGCCTGTCTGTCTCTGTATTAGGCAGTGCTCTGTCTGTCTGTGTGTTATAGATCTTGAAAAAAATAAGTTATAAGGACGGTTTGCTGACTTGGAGCACCACTGCCTTACTGTGCCACAGAGACGCGAGTTCGATTCCCAGCTTTGAAGAAAGTGATTTTTTTTTCCTCAAACGGACATTGAATTTATAAATTGGCATGCACTGTAAATCGTTAACTTTAAAATGTCAATCGCGGTTATTTCTGTTGATTAATTCATGCTTTTTTACTTAGAGTCAGAACAGGAGCTTTTTCAGCTTATTCAGCTTCTGATCTGACTCAAACAGCGCCAGTATAACTTCACACCCAACCTGATGCTGTTCGTTTTCAAATAATATTGCATTACTTCGACGATGTTTTCTGATTGGTACTATTCGCGTCATAAAATGATTTCTTCAAAACGTCACATATATCTGTCTCTTTCTTTTTTAAAATGTGCGTTGTAGCACTCAGCAACTGGCCACCTGCATGTTCTTGCGCACACTAAATCAGACAGCGCTATATGCAATCATCAGATTCAAATGTTAAGTTATATAGCACAGAATGGAAATCAGCAGTTCTTAGCATTCCACCACGCAAGCTGTCATATCAACCGCCTACTGTAACTTGCTTTCTTTTTTCTTCGGTTATAGTCTTGAATAAAAGTGCACTTGTTTTGTTATACTTTTACATCAACATATGTTCCTGTGTTTGAGCTACATGGGCATGCTCAAAAAATACGCGTGTAATGCCACGAAAAGTGCATGCAGACACTTCAGTTCGCAAGCATTGGTAGGACAATGCAGTCACAAGTACACTGCAGAGCTTTGGCGCGTCTTTATGTGAAAACAGCAGTGTCAGATGGGGAGTGTCTGATGATTGCATATAGCGCTGAAGTTACTGCTCTTTACTATGCTTTCCTCTGCATGTCCTGGAGTACAAAAGAAACAGCATACAGCAACACGTGGGGACTGGCAATACTGGGGGAAAAAAACACGCGGTCCTATGTATGGTGATACACTGCAGAACTATAGCGCGTCTTTATGTAAAAACCGCAGTGTCAGGTTGGGGGCGGTAGGGATGGATCCTGAACGCGACTGAGACAATGAAAAGTGAATTTAAAAAAAACTAAAGCTAACCTTTACAAATATCATAAATTACACCAGCTGTTACAGACTGAAATCAAATGTATCATTTTATTCTAAAATAGTGAAAATAAGAACACTTCTCAAATGGGAGTTGTGCAGGATGGAACTCATGACCTTCTGATGCGTAGTCAGCGAATGATACTGTTACGCCACGGAAGCAGTGATAGTTAATTCATATCAATGTCTCACACTAAGGCGGGTTTTTTTGGCGGTGGCTTTTTTTTGTATCTTTTGTGAAAGTGTGTCTTTGATATTTGGACTTCAGGCTTCATACATTATATAGTTTATGCCTACATTTTGTCAATTGCTACTAGAATATATAACACGTTTCTGTTTTAACAATGTGTTTACACAGATTACTGTAGAAATGCAACACATATGAAATGCGTGTGTTTCAAATAACAATCTTATTATTTCTACTCTAAAACTCCACTTCACTCCCAGATAATCAATAAAGGCAAGAGCTGGGAAAAGCCTGTTTACATTCTAAGTCGTTGGGGGGATGGAATAGCCGGCTGCTGGCAGCTTGTCTTTATCAGTACATTTAGATGACAAAAGACGCTGGCGGAGAGGTGAGAAAGGTTTTAAGAAGCGATTTAAGGTGGGCCGGATATACGAGTTTTTTCTTAGGCTCTGGTAATTCTAGTGTTAAGAGACCTCGAGTTAAACAGTGCAATATTAGATAATAAGGCTTCTTTTTGCACAGAGCTGCGATCAGGGTTTATTTCCACATAATGTAAATTTGGCACACTGACACTTCTATTTCCAGGGCCAGGAGCAGGACGGCTTATTCCTGAGCAAATGCTGCCAATGGACTTTTCATTCGCAACCCGGCGGTGGCGGCAACCTGACCCGCGATGTACATATTTCGGGCGCTGCAAAATACCGGCGTCTTTTAGGATATTCCATTCAGACCATTTGCTCTGGACAAGCTGTTTAATAAAAAGGAGTTTGTCATGAGCGAATTTTAGCATGATACTGGGCAATACTTATCTGAATAGCATTGTAGAAGCAGCACAGCACAGCAGAACCGGTAGGACAGGCGGGTGTGGTAGCGTAGGTGAGCGGCGATAGCAAGCAGCAGAAAGCATAGCAGGATGAGGTAGTAGGATTTGGAGGTTCCAATACACAGCCACAAACAGTAACGTTTTGTAATTTCAGGCGTGGTCGCCCCGGAGCCATTAGCCAGGTTAGTATGAACATCAGATCAGCTCCCAGTCGTAGAGTACTGTGAGATGAAACGGGAGCAGATCAGCATAGCGAATATAATCACGGAGACAGATCATCCCGAGGTCCTAGATCGCCAGGTACAAAGAAATGTTCGTAGGTCTTGTCCCGTGATCCACAGACTCAGCTGTTCCCAGTTAAAGTGGAGTCCATAAAATCTGTAAATATTAAGCCAAATCCATGCAATTCGAGTCAGCTGTATCCACGAACTATACGTACAATAAAAGAAATAAAACAAGCGTAAGAAAGTGAAGAATTAAGGCGAATTTTGCGAAAAGTGTTGTCAAATTTGTCAAACACCCCCTAGTTGTGACTCAAGTCTTAAAGCTGGCTTAGACGGGAGTACATATCTGATTTTCTTTGTCTTTTGCAGACTACTGAGCTAAGCCACCACCTGTGCATGTAGGGTATGTCTACTATCTGTATCAAGCAAACAGATGGTCCAATTCTGACCTGGCATTTACTTATAGACACTGAGATGCTTCATAGATGTGGCCTCAGTTACATCCATGTAAAAGATCAACACAATCTCAGTCTTTGGAAGGCCTAAAATTAAAATGTGAGTCAGACGTCCAGCAGCACTATAGAACTGAGTGGCATCTTCCTACAGTTTTGTAGTAAAGCTTTGATACAGGAACAAATGTGGGTGGTAGAAGATCCCAGACAGCTTCTTGAGTAACAATATACAGTAACAGTTTTGACACAAAATAAAGACACTTGAGGACACAAGTATTACTTTTAAATATATTCAGAAATCTTGATAATGGTGGCAAAGGAGGATAGTGAGGAAGGAGTGAGACTGACAAAGACTGTTAGAAAGGCATTATGTGTTGCTGCCAAACAGATATACAGTCGATTCTGCTTAATTGGGCCACCGGTTAATTGGGGCAGCCGCTTATTTGGGCCAACTCTCAAGGAATGAAAACCAAAACAATAAACTAATACATAACTTAAACGCTTAACTGGGACAACATTCCGCTTAATTGGAACAGTAGCAGACGCGTGCTGCAAGTCAGTCATCTATCGTCACCCGTCGAAGAAGCACTGGTAAGTTTAGATAGTACAATCTTAGAGTGGAGTAGCACATGTCTGCTTAATAGTTTACCGTCACCACTATCGAACCATATTCAGTTACCCCTACACCACCTCGCGTGTACGTATAACGTATAACTAAACTTTTTTTTTGTCAATTTTATTTATAAAATTATAACCCTTGCTAAGATGCCAAGAAATTATTTTACACTTTCAAGTAAAATTGCTTTGCTGGATAAAATTAAAAGCCAGCCATTTAATACAAGCCATCGTAGGCTCGCCGAGATAACTGGTGTACCAAAATATACCATAGTGGGTCTCTTACAACAAGAAAATCAACTGCGTGAGGAATGGGCATTACAGAAAAGACGAACTGCAAAGGACAAAGTACAAACTTACAAAAACAAAAGACAGATTACACTTGATGCATTTTTGCAGCATTAAATTGTATGTACATACGTAATTATTTTACTTTAGAATTTATTATTATTTTTTCTTCACAGCTTATATTATTTTCTTATAATTTATATTTGGGTTCAATGATTTTATTAAAATATTGAAAGAAAATTATTTATTGTTTAATTTTATGTGGAATTCACTTAATTGGGGCAGCTACTTAATTGGGACAAAATGTTCTAGTTCTAATGTGTCCCAATTAAGAGGAATCGACTGTATCACCTTCTTCCTGACCTGTATCAGGCAAGTTCCATAATGCTGTGATAGTTCATTGTACACAATTTAAAATTGGCAGATTAGTGAAAATATAACGACAGAATCTGCAGACCAGCGCATGACTACATACTGCACTGCATATCTTTATTCCTATAAATGCACACAAGATATATAACTGTCTGCAATCTATTACTTTTATTCTATGGATGCTGGCAAGTGCCTGCTTAGTCCAGGCTGTGTCATCAGCAGTCTTGCAGTTAAAAGAACCTTCTATCAGATTGTATTAGTGTCTCGAATGAATGCTCATTAAAGCCTTATAAATTTTTTCTTTTTTTTGGAGAAGTGAAGAGTATTTAATGTATCCATACAATATAAAACAAATCTACTTACTAGTTAAAATTGTTACATATTTCCTGTAAACAAATACTACTTTATACCCGACTCCCTGAACTGGAACAAACTACTTAAATTACAGGGGCTTCAGACCCAATTAGCCAAAAAAAAACCATCTAATTTCCAAACTTTTTTCCACTACAACCACTTTATCTTAAAATTAAACAATTCAGATTTATAATTTAAACAGCAGGCAAACACAAGCTACACCATTTTAGTCAAACATGGCTGCTGTGTAATTTTTCAAGTCTTAACCCCTCCTGTGCCCTTGTTTGCCCGATGTACTCAAACTCTCCTGTGCCTCACAGACCAACACAAATAAGTGTTGTCATTTCTACATGGTGTGACGGAAATGTATGCAAATCCCCTTAAATGAAAATTTGCAATGTGCACTTTAATCATAAGGCTGAATTGTTTGATTTGTAATTTTAAAATGTGCAGCTGAGGGGGAAACCTAGAAAATTGTGTCTTTGTCCCAAACAGTATGGAGAGCAGTGTATAGTATAAATAAGTACTGTGTTTGTGGTGAACAGTTCACATGTGTTATGAATACATATAACCTGTGGCAAAGCAAAAACCTTTCTGCAAAAGCAGATTATACCGTGGCATTTAAAGACATCACTGGACTAATTTTACCTGTAAACTTCTGCCGCCTGTATGCTGTGTATGTTGTTTATAGTTGGATTAAATGAAATGGCAGCTATATCCATAAATTGATGAACTATAAAATATGCATTCAGACTAAATGGTGTGACTGGTGCCTTGTGCCTAATGACTACTGGGAAAGGCTCCAGTGGTGCTTCGACCCTGCCCTGGATAAGCAGATTATAGATGAACTTAACAGTCTGCCCACATATGTTGCTAAAAGAAGGTGAAAAGAACTGCTGTTAAGCTTGATGTTAAAGAAGAGCCACAGGAGTTTTCACTTTCAATGGGAAAGAGTAAATGTGCCTAATGACATGGACATAACTCCAGCAAAGTCACAGACAAGGCTGAGAGCACCCAGCGTGTCACTACACATGTAAATGTCTACTTGGAAAGGCCAAGCATGCCATACCTGAATATGGTCTCAGCATTTTAACACCTTTTTGATATATATTGTATATATTAGATGTGGGAAACTTTTTTTTTATCACAATAAATCGCACACATTAGCTATTAATTGTGCAATTAATTACAAATTTTGGTTATTAATCACATGTTTAATTGTAATTATAATCATAGAAAATGACATTATAGTTTATTTTATAATATATTCCTTATTAGAGTAGATTATATAGTATACATTGTTTTATTTTCCAAACACCTTAATCCTCCTGTGTACTGTACTAATAAAAATGGCAAAATAAGTTATCATTATGCAGCTAGTCAGCTAGTACTAGGGTGTTGTACCGTGTTAGCCATTATGAATGTAGAGAAAACCCAAGCAAAATGACACCTTTTATTGGCTAACTAAAAAGATTACAACATGCAATGTCTTCAGAGTTTCCCAGAATATTTCCCAGAGCATTATGCAGCTAAAATGTAGTGCCATTCCTTTTATTAAAAGAACTAAGCTCCTTACATTCTCACCAGATTTCTTAGGGAACTGACAGCATTAATAAGGCAAGTTATGAAAATATGACATTCTTTACTTGGAAGGCTAAAGAAGTTTTTCCAGCATCTCAATTTTGTTAAACTCACTTTTGGTCAGCACTGCTAGGGGTTTCTTTGGTGGGTGATGGTGTCTCTCATGGCATCCTTATTTCTTATCAGTTGGGTAAATATTTTCCAATATAGAATTCCATTGAGTGGGTACATCCTGAATGAAATGGCTCTTCTTTTTGCCCTGTCTCATGCTGCTGTCTTCTTAGTTCGACCGTATTAGCAGGGCTATGCTTCAAATGTCCAACCAACTTACTGTGTTTTGCCAGTCAACTATCAACTCCACAGTCCCAAAAAACAATTATGATGGACCATTGTGTACTGTGCCCAATGCATGGCATGTGTTCACAGGGCACGTGTCTGGCTGCAGCCATCATCCATTGTCTGTGCCTACTACTGACACTTTCCACGAATTTCCAGCTGCAATGCGACATGAGAAAATGTCCACAAAATGTCTATGTATTGAGCAACTAGTTTTACCAAGGTAGTTGTGGTCACTAAATGATGTTCAGTAGTCACCTGCCAATGGTATTGCTTTTGCAGTTCTAAGCTGCTCCACCTTGCTTAATTTTAGATTCTCATGTATATCCTCGATTCATGAGCAACTGTCCAACACAATTGGAATGTTTTTGTAACGTCAGAGTTCGGCAGTCTTTGTTGAGAAAGCCTTCATCCTCAACAATGCCTAAAGGTCTACAGTCCCAAGCAATCAATTTTGCTACTACATTTGTTAGGACATCTGCCTTAGCATCAGACATGGTCCGACTTGACACATATATGCGAACTATAGCTTGTTGCACATTGCCACTCAAATGTTTTTGCACCAGCATGTTTCACCTTCAAGCGATAAGGTAACAAAGTAGTGCTCCTGTGATATTTAACTGCAGCCACACAAATATGGCAGATTGAAATATTCTTTATCATCTGAGCAGTCAGGTAGTTTTTTAAAACTAATTAAAGAAAGTAGCACTATTCCCTTGCCTTTCCCTGCCACAAACTTCGCTGTGAGTCATGGTCCGAATGTTTTGATTTTAGCGGTGAGTTAAAGGTTTATCACAACCAAAGCTGTTGTGCTTTTTCAAATCAGGGAGTAATATTATAAGTATCTATGAAAATCTTTGCTCATGTCAACTTCCTATTCAAAATGAACACGTGATAATGCAAGAGTTAATGCAACCAAGGAAATAATGAAATAGGAGTGTAAATATAAATCTTACACAATAACTATCCCAGCACTAACATATACATATGTATACATATATTATATATATATCACACGCACACATTATATATATATATCTTGTGGGTTTCTGGTTTCCTCCCACAGTCCCACAGTCCAAAGACATGCAGGTTAGGTGCATTGGCGATTCTAAATTGTCCCATGTGTGTGCTTGATGTGTGTGTGTGTGTGTGTGCTCTGCGGTGGGCTGGTGCCCTGCCCGGGGTTTGTTTCCTGCCTTGCGCCCTGTGTTGGCTGGGATTGGCTCCAGTAGACCCCCGTGACCCTGTAGTTATGATATAGCAGGTTGGATAATGGATGGATGGAGATATATATATTTATATATACACACACACAAATATACTGTATATATATATATATATATATATATATATATATATATATATATATATATATATATATATTACACTACTGTGGCTGTTTGTTTGTCTATCCAGGATTTTAAATCACCTGTAGCTCGGAAACCGTTTGACTGATTGACCTGAAATTTGGTACACATATATTATGTGACGTCTGTTATACGCTTTCGCGGTGATGATTGACCTCCAAGGTTATTCCTCTTTTTATTTTATTGTAGAATCAGCTCTTGGCAAAGGCCAGTAGGACAGCCGTGTGGCGCATGCGTGTGTGATTTTGACTCCAATAAATAATAATTTTGCTTTTGTACATTTACATATTTTACTAATATTCTGGCCGCAACTGGGGATTGGGCACCAAAGGCGCCAGGGGGCTTGGCCCCCCAGTATATATATATATATATATATATATATATATATATATATATATATATATATATATATATATACACACATACATACACACACACACACACACAATAATTCTGTGTAAACAGTTGGCTGCTGTTATTACAGTGTAGTGGTAGAATAGTGAAAATGACAGCATAAATGAATCACTAAGCTTCAGGTACTGACTGAGCTTTGTTCTGACTGCCTTCTTTGAAAACAGAGGAAAGTTTTTGTCCATGACAGTTAATAAGCGCCCTTAACTAGCCAAACTCTTACACTATATATCTCATAAAGTAAAACAAAAACAAAAAAGGGGGGGGGGAGTAAAGGCCAGAAACCACAGTGTTTGTTTTTTTTGTTTGCATTTGGTAAGCAAAGCCCACAATCTTAATTTTGATTATGAAATGATACGCAAACATTCCATTTCAATAAATGCTGTATTGTGCATAGTAAGCGCTTCTTACTCCATATCTCACCTATCACCTTAGCTGTGAGTATTTTAGGGACTGATAATTCAATAATTTAAGGAGTAGGGACTGAGAGATAAGAAAAGCCATATTGTCCAAGGAGGAGCATGGTTTATTACCTGGATGGGAGACCCAAAAAGAACAACAGAGGAACTGGCCAGATGAACGAAAAGATAACAGTTTACAAGGCCAGTATAAAATAATGGACGGACCAGTAGAACCTGGTTCTTAATGAGAAGCCAATTCTTGCTGTTAATTAAAGCTGCGATTGAATGTCATGACTTGTTGCTGCTCTCACTCTGCCACAGCAGACATTTCCAAAACTTTTGATTTTCTGATTTTTCTAAGAATACCCTCAAAATGTTTTGATGAGCTGAGAGATCACCTTTACTAAGACCTTCACCTTTCTTTATTTTCAGATATTGTGTGATGGTCACAGGTGAGCTGCTCATGTGGCGGCTTGTTTTGTGTCTCATTATTGTTTGGCTGCTCATTAAGGAAAAAGAAACAACTAAGGGGTCTGAGTCACATCAATTGACACTAAAGGCAAATCAAGTTAATTAGAACCAAAACGGCTCACTGATTAAGAAGATCATTAGAATGAAAACCTGCAGTCACTGCAGCCCACCAGGAACGGAGTTGGACGCCCCTGATTGCTTTCCATTGTTATGCAAACGATACTCAGGTTTATGTACCCCTCAAACGCAAGGATGCTTACTCCATACAAACTTTGGTTATGTGCCTAGAAGAGGTGAAAGCTTGGATGGCAGTGAACTTCTTAAATTTTAATGAAAATAAGACAGAGGTTATAGTTTTTGGTCCTGGGGGCACCAGTGGGTCTATTTCTACTTCTGTTCCTGTGGATTTGGGTCCCCTAGCACAATATGGTACACCTGTTATTACAAATTTGGGTTTTAGGATAGATGAGGATTTTAGACTGGACGGTCAGATCAGCGCGGTGGTGAAATCTTGTTTTTTTCAGCTAAGACATTTGGCGAAGATAAAAAACATTCTTTCCAAAGATCAATTTACAACAGTAATCCATGCCTTTATTACAACCCGGTTGGACTATTGTAATTCGTTGTATGTTGGTGTTAGCCAGTACACCCTGTCTCGGCTCCAGCTGGTGCAAAATGCTGCTGCACGCCTTTTAACTGGCACGCGAAAGAATGAGCACATTACACCTGTATTATCCTCACTGCACTGGCTGCCTGTTCAGCTTAGAGTTCATTTTAAGATTCTTTTATTTGTTTTTAAGTCCTTAAATGGGTTTGCCCCGCCCTACCTCGCTGAGATGCTGCATATGCACTCTCCTTCCCGCTCACTCAGATCAGCTGGTCAGCTGCTTCTGGATGTGCCTAGGACTCCGCAAAAGCTCAAGGGGGATAGGGCTTTTTCCGTTGTGGCTCCAAGGCTCTGGAATTCACTGCCGATCCACATTAGACAGGCCTCCTCACTGCCCATTTTTAAGTCTGCTCTTAAGACTTACCTTTTTGGTTTGGCGTTTGATCCTGTGTGAGCAGTTGATTTTACTCTGTTTTAACTCTGTTTAGTTGTGTTTACTATGTTTTAATTAGTTTCATTTATTGTATTTTATTTACTTATTTATTATTTTGTTTTTGTTTAAAATTTATTTTAGCCTATGTTCAGCACTTTGGTCAGCAGCTGTTGTATGTAAAGTGCTTTATAAATAAAGTTGACTTGACTGATTTAATGTGTGGGCGGCACGGTGGCGCAGTGGGTAGTGCTGCTGCCTCGCAGTTGGGAGACCTGGGTTCGATTCCCGGGTCTAAATTGGCCCTAGTGTGTGCTTGGTGTGTGGGTGTGTTTGTGTGTGTCCTGCGGTGGGTTGGCACCCTGCCCGGGATTGGTCCCTGCCTTGTGCCCTGTGTTGGCTGGGATTGGCTCCAGCAGACCCCCGTGACCCTGTGTTTGGATTCAGCGGGTTGGAAGATGGATGGATGGATTTAATGTGTGGTGCTTTACTGTATCAGTGGTTTGGAGCTTTTTGGCGCCCCCTCATGGTCACAGGAACTGCATGATTTGTTGTGATTTGAGGTAGTGGTTGTTTTTATCCCCTAAAGAAAAATAGCCACAGCTATAAATATGCTGTAGGCAGTCTGATAATCTGTGCAAGATAAATTAGCAGACAGCAGACAACTGAAACTCCATCTCTGTACCAGAAAGCATGCTAATGATGCAGAACCGTAATCCAACTGCACTTCAATGCAAATGTATACAGTCATGTGCTGATTTACAGCCAACAAAGCTGAAGCCATTTGTAATTGCGGCCAATGTTCCCTCTAATAATTATTATTATTTTATTAAGTCGATGAGTGGGTATAGATAATAGATTAGCTGATACTTTTCTTTTACAACCAACTTCTTCAATCCCACTGCACTATGTGAGCTTCCAGCTGAAGTATCGATTGATTGCTCTGAGTGGCAGTTCAAAAGTGCTGCGCAGCACCCTGAAAAAAGGCCACTGACGCTTGAATATTGGTTTGTTTTACTCCATACAGGCAATGAACTGGTGACCCACAACATGCCCAGGGAGCCTTAACTCAGTGCGTGACTGAATTGTGGCATGAATTTCAGCAAATGTATCTCTACTGATAATTCCTATAAGGAAGGACATTTTGAACCAAAAATAATGTCTTAATTATAGGTCATGGGACACAATAGTTGCTATCATTTCTAACTAAACTAACAAATAATGATTCCCACAATGCTTAACAAAAAAGGTTTGGGTAAATAATTGTTAATACCTGAATAGTACTTTCCAATGAATATTCAATTATTCATATATATTGTTAGTATGCTTTACATATCCATAGAAATTAGTTTGAAATAAGATGAAAAGGACAGCAGCCTAGCAGGGCTCCAGCTTTAATGATTATTCTTTGTTGCCATGCAACTGCAGTTCCCATAAATTTCTTAATTATATTATAGGAGCACATATCACGTTTCCCAGTATGAGATAAATGCTATTTATAGCTCCGAAATTAAACTATCACCATTGCCACAGTTGCACAGCAAAATACAATTATCATGCGGCCCTCTGGGTACAACAAAAATAAAAAGCAAAGCTGCTTCAATGTATGAACAGGCACCTCCAAAGTTCTACACACAAAGCATTAGGCTGCTCAAAGGTTGAAAAACAAAACCAACATAATAAAATCAGAAAGTGTTGATCATTTGTGACACAATACTGCACTAACTATATTTGGAAAATGGCAAAATGAATGAATCCCTAAGTGAATGCATATATGCACTATGCTGTGTATCAGGGGTGTCCTGTAGTGGCTGCAGGTTTGCACTTCAGGTGCTTTCTTAATTAATAAGCACTTTTGACTGTCTAACTAAATAGATATTTTTGGTTAAATTTTCATTGACTTGCTCATTAAGACTCACAAACTTCAAACGTTTATTCCCTTAACAGGCTGCCAACAGTTGACCAGCTAAATCAGAGGTCTCCTGGAGGGACACCATTTTCACTCCAAACAATTTTTTAATGAAAGGCAAATTCTTGCAGTAAATAAACCATATTATTTTGTAACGACTGACCCCTTACCCAGCCGGCAGCTACACTACCAAGACCTGTGGCCTGGATAAATTACTGAGGCTAACCTACATATACCAAGCCGTACCTCTAACAAATAATATTTTCCCTTCAATCGACGGTGAATCAAGAGCAAACAAAAGCAGGTATGTCAAATAAGTGAATAAATATATTAAATGAAACACAATAACAAAACAATACTGCACATTCCCCACATAGAAAAAAAAAAAAAAAAAAAAAAAAAAATATATATATATATATATATATATATATATATATATGTATGTATATCCCTCCACCAAAGCAACAACGTGAAAACACCATATATACAATAACAAACTCTCCCTAGCCCCTGTAACGTATAACACACACAACACAAATAACAATAATGGATGAATACGGAAATGACAATGATCGTGAACTTGAGTCCGGGTAGATTACTCTCCTGAATACGGATGACTGGTCAACAAAGAATGGATGTGTTTGAATCTCCCGGAAAAATGGAACAATCTCACCGTGTTTCCTCGGCGTGTGGTGGATAATGAAGTCCAACCCCGGGGTCTCTGGCGATGATTAAACTGAAGTAAATCCAGCGGAATGAAAAACAAACTGGATACAAAGCACGATGTGAAAAATAGAAGGTAATGGTGGTTCGTTGTCGTTGATTGAAATCTCTGTCATTCTCCTTTCCCCCTCTCTTTTCCCTCCTGATCGTTTAAATAGTAAAGAGCCAGATGTAATTGATTGTGAACAGGTGCTTTCCATCTTGGGGCTGCGGTCTCTCTCCCTCATTCGTCCCCTCTTTACGGGGACAACATTCACTGACACACACATTATAAACAGCAAACAGGACGATGGAAACAAAACACACTCAGCACATACATTGAAAACACTATTACTATGTAGCCCCGCTACAATTTAAAGTCTATGTCCTCTTAGGGCTCCCATTCTGCCCCACCAGGCATTTCAAAAACTGCTCTTCTTTTTTTTTTTTTTGAAAGCACCATGCACGTGTCCTGGGAAGCAGAACAGAGCAGTATTTGTTAAGATGTTATTTTCAGAGTATATTGTACAATTGACATATACGCAAAAATTCAAAATTCATTTATTACAAATTAACGTGTTAATGACTTTAATGTTATATCATTTAAACACCCCTTTGGGCAATGTAAAGCTTAAACTGTACATCTAAACCACTCAGAGATGAAGACATGTAGTAATGAAAATGTTTAGGACCCAGCATTTTGAACATGCAAAGACATGCAACAATGAGGAGGTGCAAGATTAAATTTCAAATAAGGGACAAACAAGAAGACAAACGAGAAGCTGCGGCTGGAGCTGCAAGAGATGCGGCAGGAATATAAAGACTTGGAAAATCGTATATATAATCGTTTTGATGCAGTCTTTAAAGATATGCTGAGAAAAATTGAGGAACACGTTCAGGAAAATGCGTCTAAACTGAGAAAAATTGTCAATCAGCTGGAAGACGTTAAGCAGACATTCAGAGCTCAAATTGAAACAGCGGAAAAATTGGCATCTAACGCCAATGGAAAAGCTAGAGCTGCGAATTCTGAATGCAAAAAACTCAGAGACAGACTTGCGGCACTGGAAAATGGATGCAGAAGGAATAATATTAGGATTGAAGGTCTACCTGAGAATCGTGAAAGTCCAAACCCAGTGAAATTTGTAGCTGAACTATTCTCAAAAATAATTGGAGAGGACTTTAAATCAGTTACCGAGATAGCGGCAGCTTATCGCATACGTGGATCAAATACCTCTAAACCTAGGTCTTTAATTGTCCGCTTCGAGAGATTACAATTTAAGCTTAATGTAATGTCACTTCTCAGACACAAACAAGAGATTATATTTGAAAATAACCACATTCGTATTTTCCCTGATTTCTCACCCTCAACAGCTGCTAAACGTGCAGCTTTTTACAATATTAAACAGCGGTTACGGAAAGCTGATATCAGATACAGCCTCTTGTATCCTGCTAAACTGAAAGTGGATTTTCAAGACAAATATCACATCTTTTCCTCCAAGGAGGAAGCAGAAACAGAGTGAAGAAAGCTGATCCCAATGCTTTTTTAAAATACGATAGTGAGTCGCATCCTGTCATGGTATGGCAAGAACATATTACCTGCTGTCTGATCTGCTTGCAATGACACGGGTACCATAATTATACATCCTTTTTTCTTCTTTGTTTATGTTTTAATTACAATAACACGCATATGTGTGTAAGAAATTAAAGTAGTTCTTTCTTTTTTTTTTTTTTTTGGTTTTTAACTATTCTAAAGGAGACTGTTTAACATCATAGCCTAGGTTTACTGTTATTGTTATTATTGCATTAGGGTTTACTATGCTTATTCAGGGCCACTTTTTAACACCATTCCCTGGGTTTACTGTCTTAATATTTCAAGACTGTTGATGATTATATTTTATGCTTATAGTATTTAGACTTTATCGGCAATAGATATCTCTACTTTTTAATCCTCAAATGCCGCTGCTGGGGGGCTTGTTTTGTTTTGGACGTGCTCTGTCTCTAGGCATGACAGAGGATCGGGACTTTGTGAAGTGGGGTCCAGCCTCATGAGGGGAGGCAAAATGGGGGGAGAGAAAGAGAGCAAGCTATATCTAATCTATCCTTTTAATCCTTATAATTATAACTTCCAACGTAACAATAGACTGCATGGCAATAACTTGTGGGAAAATTGGAAATTAAGGTTAAAGCTGTCTCACTTCCAGTTAAGACTACAAAATGACATCAAAAATTCAGAATCCATGTCTCCATGATGGGACAGTTGACTTTGTGAGCTGGAATGTTAAAGGCCTGAACCACGAATTAAAAAGAAAGAAAGTATTCTCTCACCTAACAGGTCTAAACGCAAAAATAATATTTTTACAGGAGACCCACTTATTAAGCAAAGATCAGTTCCGGCTGCAAAAAGACTGGACTGGCCAAATGTTCCATTCCAGCTTTACAAAGAAAACTAGAGGTGTGGGAATTCATATACAGTGGAATCTCGGTTCACGAACATCTCGGAACATGTACAAATCGGTTTACGACCAAAAAGTTCACCAAACTTTTGCATCTGTTCACGACCACACACTTGGTATACGAACAAGCCAGTTTCCCTTCGGTTTGTATGTGTTCAGTCTCTCCCTGTGCATTTCCTGTGCAGCGAGCAAGACAGCGAGAGCGAGAGAGTGCCACACACACACACGAGAGAGAGAGAGACACACACACACACAGGCGTGCGAGAGAGAGACACACACACAGGCGCGCGCGAGAGAGAGAGAGAGAGACACAGACAGACAGACAGACAGACAGACACACACACACAGGCGTGCAAGAGACACACACACACACACACACACACACACACACACAGAGGCGCGTGCAAGAGAGAGACACACACACACACACACAGAGAGGCGCGCGAGAGAGAGACACACAGGCAGCGTGAGAGAGAGGGCTGGACGCATAAGGTAGGAAGGCAGTTAAAGAATGCAGCGCGAACTATTGCAGTGTTAGTTTTCTCTGTTGTTCAAGGTTTTCTCAGTGTTTTTACATTTGCATTCTATGGTTTAATTAACTATATTGGTGCTTAAAAACTTAAAAAAAAAAACATATTTACATACAGTTCGTATGGTCTTGAACAGATTAATTGTATTTACATACAATCCTATGGGGGAAATTGCTTCGGTTCATGACCAAATCGGGTTACGACCAGAGTTTTGGAACAAATTATGGTCGTGAACCGAGGTTCCACTGTACATAGAACAGTCTCATTTGTAGCATCGGATGTAGTATCTGATCCTGAAGGGAGATATGTTATTGTCATGGGCAACTTATTTAACTGTAAAGTGATTTTGATAAATGTTTATGCACCCAATGTCGATGATAGGGAATTCATGCAAAATGTATTTGCATCTATTCCCAATGTGAACACTCATAAAATTATAATGGCTGGGGACTTCAATTGTGTTTTAAATCCAATCTTAGATAGATGTCCTCCCCCCTGTGACAGGAGACCTAACACTGCAAAGACAATTACACAGTTTTTAACTGACCACAACTTATCAGACCCCTGGAGGTTTCCAAACCCAAACTCAAGAACATATTCCTTCTACTCACCAGTGCATCATTGCTACTCAAGAATTGATTATTTCTTTATAGATAATAATTTCTTGCCTGCAATTAAATCTTGCAAGTACGACGCTATTGTTATTTCTGACCATGCCCCTCTGATCTTGGAGCTGAAATCATTATGCCCCACATACTCATCTCGCAGATGGTATCTTAACAGAATTTATATCAAAACAAATCAGTTTCTTCCTAGAGACAAATACATCCTCAGAGGTCTCTGTAGGAATACTCTGGGAAACTCTAAAGACCTACTTAAGAGGACAGATTATTTCATATCTTTCCCACAGAAATAAATTAGAAACCAAGTAGGTATCAGAGCTAACTAGTGAAATTACTAGAATAGATCAAGAACATGCCGGGTGTCCAAGTGAAGCTCTTCACAGGAAAAGACAGGCTCTGCATTCTGAGATCAACAAATAGATACTTTTATTGCAGAGGAATTGGATAAACCTCTGGCGCAATCAGAATTACTAGATGCTATAAAGTCACTTCAGAGCGGGAAAGCAGCAGGTCTTGATGGCTACCCTGTCGAATTTTATAAGAAATTCTCCAGTTAGCTAGCTCCCCTCTTATTAGCAACATTTTCAGAAGCAAGAGACAATCAAATTCAACCTCAATCTTTTCACCAAGCATTAATCTCTGTCTTTCCTAAACAAAACAAGGACTTATTACAATGTACATCATACAGACCAATTTCACTTCTGAATAATGATGTTAAGGTACTCCCCAAAGTCCTAGCTAGAAGGATGGAGAGAGTGCTGCCTTCGGTAATATCACAAGATCAAACTGGATTTATGAAAGGCCGACACTTAGCTTCCAAGCTCCGATGCCTGTTTAATGTAATATATTCACCTGCAAAGACAAACACCCCGGAGATATTATTATCGTTGGATGCAGAAAAAGCATTTGACATGATTGAATGGAACTACCTTTTCACTATATTACAGAAATTTGGGCTTGGCCTGAATATTTGTGCATGGATCAAACTACTGTATACCAATCCAGAAGCTTCAGTTTGTATTAACAACATTTGCTTAGACTACTTTAAACTAGAAGGTGGTACCAGACAAGGATGCCCCTTGTCACCACTGCTATTTGCAATCGACATTGAACTACTAGCAGTTCACTGATGAAATGCTTATCAGGGAAAAGCCAAGCAAAATGACACCTTTTATTGCCTAACTAAAAAGATTACAACATACAAGCTTTCGAGGCAACTCAGGCCCCTTCTTCAGGCAAGATGGGGCCTGAGTTGCCTCGGAAGCCTGCATATTGTAATCTTTTTAGTTAGCCAATAAAAGGTGTCATTTTGCTTGGCTTTTCTCTACATTCATAATGGCTAACACGGTACCATACCCTAGTACTACAGAAATGCTTATCAGATAAAGGGGATTATCAGAGAAGGACTGGAACAGAACATTTCTCTATATGCAGATGATATGGTTTTGTATATATCAGACCCACAAAATACTGTACTTGCAGTCCTAACAGCACTTACAGAATTTCAAAAGATCTCTGGTCTCAGAATTAATTTGAATAAAAGTGCGCTCTTTCCAGTGAATTCTCAAGCATACAATATTAAATTCGACATGTTCCCTTTTATTATTGCAGACCAGTTTAAATACCTAGGGGTAAATATCACAAGTAAACATAAATCTCTTTATCAACAAAATTTTGCCATCTGTATGGAAAAAATTAAGCAAGACTTGCACAGATGATCAACCCTTCTTCTAGTTGGAAGAATTAACATTGTTAAGATGAATACCCTTCCTAAGCTTCTCTTTTTATTTCAAAACATCCCAATATACATCAATAAATCATTCTTTAAGCAATTAGATTCAACCATAACCTCATTTATTTGGAACCTAAAACATCCACATATCCAAAGAGCGACTCTATAAAGACCTAAGACAGAAGGTGGCATGGCTCTGCCTAACTTTCAGTTTTACTACTGGGCAGCAAACATACAAGCTATAAAAACCTGGGCACAAATAGATAATCATACACAGGCTTGGTCAGCAATAGAAATAAAATCCTGCAGTACTTCTCTATATTCCCTGCTTTGTGCCTTAATAAATGCAAGTTATCGCCAATATATTAATAACCCAATTGTGCTTCACTCACTCAGAATATGGAACCAACGTAGAAAGCATTTTAAGATGGAGAATCTTTTTTCTGTGGCACCTCTGCATGAGAACCACCTTTTTCAACCCTCGCAAACATATGCAGTTTTTAATATCTGGAAAACATTTGGGATTAAATTGCTTAGAGATCTTTATATAGACAACATCTTTGCATCCTATGAACAATTACATTCTAAATTTAATTTTCCAGCAACACATTTCTTTCACTGTCTTCAAATTAGAAACTTTGTCAAACAGAACCTGCCCGATTTTTCCCATCTCCCACCTTCCTCTATGCTGGAAAAAATATTGCTCAGTCTCAAGGACTCAGGCAGCATTTCTGCAATATATAAAAATATTTTACAGTCCCTCCCTTTCAAAGATCCAAGAGGACAATGGGAAAAGGATCTCTCACTCAACATATCAGAAAAGGAGTGGAAGGTAGCATTTATATTATTTGAAATGGGAAAAAATCAAATTCTCACTTAGAGAATCTGTGCAGAACTTTTTCAAAACCTGGCAGGATCTAATCAATAATATTTTAAAATAAGCTCTTAAAGCACTGAGGAAGTAGATTCTCTCCCCATTTCTTTTTCTTCTCCATTTATCTGTATTTTTACTATTTTTAAGTTTTAGTCCGTTGGCCATACTCTCTTTCTCAGGGGTGGGGGTTGATTTGTTTTCAATCCTATTTTTTTTTTATAAAAATTGATATATTTGTATGGAATGATTATAATAAAATCAATAAAATTTAAAAAGAAAGAAAAAAAATTTCCATAAAGGTGTCAATACAAACTTTTCTGCATAGTGCACATTTCCTGGGTGTCATACCATGTACTTTCTTCTTACTAGAAGATACATCTCTCTCTATTATAATAAAAAAATTCTGGGACGAGACAAGACTTTTTCAGAGAGATACTTTCATGTCCCACGAGACGAGACTTTTTGCCAAGAGATCTAACCGTGCCTGGGGCCGGAAATAAAAGAGAAAGAGTAGATGACAAAGTAGAACATCGTAAACAATTCAAAAACATTGGCGCAATACGCATGCAGAGCAGGTTAGAGATAAAGAAAGTTTTAAAATTTGAAAGTTTCAAAAAAATTATAGTAAAGATCACATTAGGGCAAACAAACGGAAATTACTACTCTGTGAAATAACGGAACAGCGAAAAAAGATTGAATATATTGTTCGGATTTAAACTTTAAGCTGGAGACTTGTAGATCGTCTAATTCGTGTTGCCATCTGGGAAAAGCAGTGTTTGTTCACAATGAAGAAGTGTATCCACAAGAATTAAAAGATTTGTGGCTTGGTGAAAGTGAAATCCACATACGCAAGCGGCATAGAGGCGAAGTGGCTGGCGCATAGCAGAGGCCCAGGTGAGCGAAGCCCCCTTGTGATAATAATTTACTTTTACACAATATTAAAAACTGAGGAAATGCCAATAGGGTCCCATTGATCTGCTGATCAAGGACAAGTATGGTTTCAAAACACTATTAGATGTTTTGTTGTATTAGTGTGGCTATATTAATGTTCAAAGTGCGTAACAGTACTAAATTTGTTGTAGTGGGTAGTTATAATGTGACAAAGAAAACAACAGGCTAGCCAAGCTTGTGAGGGCCTCTAAACACCCAACAAGTCTAAAGAAACTTGTAACTAGGATTTTATTTGTATTGCTAAAATGGGGCCAAAACTAACATTAAGTTAACATTATCATTAAGGCTGTACCAACATTTACAAGCAAGTTAGTACTTTGAGAATCCACTGCTAGATAAGTAAGATTTAACTAATAATGTTATGTGTAGTTTTTCTTTCATGTTTTTCCAATTTCTATAATGTTGTCTCCTTACTTCAGAGCTTACATCACCAGAGGGTGCCCTGCATAGTGGGTGGCACTCCCTTTCAAAGAACAGACTCAAGTCTCAACACGGTGTGGTTTCACTTTAGCTCACATTTTGACAATAAAAGTTACTAGTATCAGATCTGCTTAGCAAAAGGAGGCAAACTGAAGCCCTCTGAGATCTCTCCCTGGTGCAAGCTGCTGCGTGTGTACTTTGACACAGGCTTTTACATGCCATTATATTTTGGAACACTGTAATATGTTTCTCATTATCCTTAACATTTTTACCTTCTTTCATAGTAGTTCCAAAACAAGTAGGAAAAAACAGACATAGAAGTTTCTATAAATATTGCATAACAAAAGAATTAAAAACAGTAACTAAACTTAGTGGGAATATCTGACATGTCCAAGTTTTGTGTACTGTGTTCTAACTGATGATACTAGACGGTCTTAACACTGATAATAAGCCATGGCTTACGTCATCCTGAAAACATATCATTCGGATTCTAGTTTTATTGATTTCAGTTTTAATGCTGCATTTCATTTAACGTGGATGTTGGAGTTGAGAATGACATCACACCCAAGTTGACCACATTCCAGTAAAACATTCTGAAAAAAAAATTACGGATGGCTACAGGAAAGCCTTTGTTGTGCTTGCTGTTTTGGAATACAGACAACTACTGAACAATGCACTTCATGGTAATATGCACATTCAAATACCGTTGCAACAGGTCCACAGAAAGAAGTTGGACAGTACTATGTGTACAATTGATTTAAGGAGACACAAATAGATAGAAATAAAAATAAATGGTATAACAGTATAGATTTCGAACAAGTTCATGTCGTACGTCAACACTTAGGATTATCATCATGAACACTCAGACTTGACAGAACAACCCCGAATTTCCAAGTAGGAAATTTGATTTGTGGGAGCATTCCAGTTGAAAATGAACGACTAGGAACTTGGAAATTCTGACTTCCCAGTTTAAATGAAACGCAGTATAAGCAAAGGGTTCCTCTGACATTGCCAATTCCTGCTCTGCAATCAAAGCTGCTGGGAAGAGGCTCCACAATTACTTCTTTGAAGTGGATTGAGCAGCTTAGAGGACGTGTGAAAGAATGGAACTTGAACTTTTTTTTTAAAGCCTCATCAGCATTTTATCTACAAGTTACGTTAGATCTTTACTGCATGTGAATACAAAGCTCTAATCTAAACTGTGGACAAATTACTGATGAGAAAGTAAGAAAATGACCAAGTGAAAATGCCAAAAAAAAATACAGATGGAGGAATGTGCTTGCAACTTGAACATACAAACATAAAACATTGCTACACAAATATAAAGAAATAAGCCAGGACACAATGATAACTTCTGTACCCAGACATCATTAATGGTTATTGTCACAGATAAATGCTTACACCTTCAAGGCTCTAAAATCCTAATACTTCACCCAAGCAAAGAGGGGCCGCTGTCACCAACTCTTTCTCCTTTTCCATCCACAGCTCAAGTGCTTGCTAGCTGGATGACGAGTGACCCAACTTCCATTTCATACCTGGAGACCCACCCCTTCCAGGTCGATAATTTAAAAAAAAATTTAAAAAATCCCAAAGCCACCAAAAGTTGCAATTTATTTTAGGCCCATTGGTAGAGGTGGAAAAACTAATCTCACACCCTAGCTTTCTTTTTGTCTGGCTGAATTCCAATCTTTTGGAACGCTCGAGTTCAATTTGTTTTGCCCTGTGTCCCAAATTTCTTGAAATCAAACACAATTACCAGCTGGTACCTCAACCCTTTTTACGTTTATTGTCTGTTTTTATGAGAAGATGAAAATAAGAAATTAGAACTTTAGACCCTAATAATTTTATTGGTATCCCTATAAATATCTGATTCCTTGAGCTAGGAATATGTAAATCTGCAGATACAGTTAAGGTTATTTTCACCTTTGCATTTCAGGTCTATCGTGTATAGTACCTTCAGAAACAGTTGGAAACATACCAACTTTTGATCTTTCGAACTGGATGTTCAACTTGTATCCCATTTTTTTTCCACAGATGTACAATCCATGGCAGTAATGACAGCCTCCAAATGTTTCTTGTTGCCATTTAGTAGTTTCTTGCACCTTTCTGCCAGTCATTTCTCCCACTCTTCAGTTGGTCTAAAATGTTTCCAGAATTAATGCTACCAAGTAGCAGACTTCAACTCGTTCCAAAAGTTTTCACTCAGATTGAGATCTGGACTCATCGACTGACCAGTGGGTAACAGTTTGTTTATTTTTTCATCTCGTTTCTCTGCTTTGGATGAGTGTTTTGGATTATTATCCTACAGGAGGTCACCCTGATCTTCGATCCTTACCTAGTTTTGACTTTTGGTATTGCCATTCAACTAGAGATCTGTAAATCCTCTAACTTCATGATTGCTTAGTGAGTTCAAGGTACCAGGCGCAACAAAGCAGCCCCAAAACATTATGGAAACTCCATCATATTTAACTGAACATTGGATATTCTTTTGCTTCTAAACTTTATTTTGTTCGTTTTTTTTTGGTTTTACCAGCATCTTACCCCAGAAGGATTTGGTTTCTTTAGGTAGGTTTGTGAAAAGATTAGTTGTGCCTCTTGACATTTGTCTATTAACAGTGTAGTCCTCTAATGCCGTGGACCATAAATTAATTTTATATGTTGCTTTATCTCATGTTTTGACTGAGATCAGAGTTAACAAAGTTTACAATACAATTTCTCATCAGTGGAGACCAAAATTAGACAACAAAATGTGAATGAAAAAATCTCAAGTTACTTGTGGCACATTACCCACGTGTCAAGTCATCCAGTCATACGCTCACAACTGCAAAAAGCAGGCATTTTTTCTAATTGTTATTCAAATTCAGGGAAATTAAAGTATTCCACAAACAGCAAGACTTTGTGGCATGATGATGAGTGAATAGAAGCACCTAACCCAAAAACCTCCTTAGAAGTTAAGAACCTTTCTTAACCTTAAATACCTACCTTGCCATGTGTTAAGGAGTTTTTACATCTAGATCTTTTGGACCAGTTTTTTTCAAACTCTGGTATGATTTTCCTGAAAGTAGATGTACTGTAGTAGTACATGCAGTACCAAGCAAACTCTGGAGTGATCTGCGCAAGGACTTAATGTGATCTGGCACGGGACCAATTTAACTATGTGAAATGCTGTGCACGATGGGTGAAATTTTGTGTGCTGTTGTAGTTACAGTAAGTGTCTGCAGTCAGTAATTGGGAAATCTTAGTCACAGCATAATGAGTCGAGGATTAACAAGGAGCATTAAAAATAATAAAAAGTTGCGTAAAAAAGGCGTCCAGATAAACTAAATTGAGGATACATTCATATTATGGTAAATGCGGAACATCGTGAAGTTTAATGAAAATTATGTGATACGTCTACTTATACCATTAGCAGAGCTTATCTTCTGTTGTACACTCAGCTATTTGAAATGTGTCCATCAGTGCATAGACTTAGTAGTCTTTCAGTTAATAATTATGGAAAATGTAGTGGCGTGCAAATGCCCACTGCGATATTTTTTTCTCAGGGAAAAATGTTTCTTCCCAATTAAAGAAGTCCACGACACAACCATGGGATGTTTATTGAGATGTTTAGTTCGCCTGAAAGTTTATAACGTGAAAAGCAAATGAACTAAATGAAAACTGAAAGAAAGGAATGAAATACTCCCTAATTCAGAAAAAGCAAAACGGACTATGAATGTGAAAACGCCATTAGAAAAGAGAAGACAAAAGGACATTTCTGTGTCCCATGAGGTCAAAGCAGATGTTCTTAAACGAATACTTCATCCATAATGATATTTTTTTATGTTATTTACCCAATGTAGTGTGTAGTGATGAGAGAGAGAGAGAGAGAGGGAGAGGTTAGGAGCAAGCACTGATACAGTGTGTTGCCACACCCACACTGGAACAGGTTATACAGTGCATCACTTTTTCCACATTTTGTTATGTTACAGCCTTATTCCAAAATGGATTAAATTCATTTTTTTCCTCCGAATTCTACACACAACACCCCATAATGACAACGTGAAAAAAGTTTACTTGAGGTTTTTGCTAATTAAAAAACAAAAAACTGAGAAATCACATGTACATAAGTATTCACAGCCTTGGCTCAATACTTTGTCGATGCACCTTTGGCAGCAATTACAGCCTCAAGTTTTTTGAATATGATGCCACAAGCTTGGCACACCTATCTTTGGCCAGTTTCGCCCATTCCTCTTTGCAGCACCTCTCAAGCTCCATCAGGTTGGATGGGAAGCGTCAGTGCACAGCCATTTTATGATCTCTCCAGAGATGTTCAACCGGATTCAAGTCTGGGCTCTGGCTGGACCACTCAGGGACATTCCCAGTGTTGTCCTGAAGCCACTCCTTTGATATCTTGGCTGTGTGCTTAGGGTCGTTGTCCTGCTGAAAGATGAACCGTCGCCTCAGTCTGAGGTCAGAGCACTCTGGAGCAGGTTTTCATCCAGGATGTCTCTGTACATTGCTGCAGTCATCTTTCCCTTTATCCTGAGTAGTCTCCCAGTTCCTGCCACTGAAAAACATCCCCACAGCATGATGCTGCCACCACCATGCTTCACTGTAGGGATGGTATTGGCCTAGTGATGAGCGGTGCCTGGTTTCCTCCAAACGTGACGCCTGGCATTCACACCAAAGAGTTCAATCTTTGTCTCATCAGACCAGAGAATTTTCTTTCTCATGGTCTAAGAGTCCTTCAGGTGCCTTTTGGCAAACTCCAGGCGGGCTGCCATGTGCCTTTTACTAAGGAGTGGCTTCCGTCTGGCCACTCTACCATACAGGCCTGATTGGTGGATTGCTGCAGAGATTGTTGTCCTTCTGGAAGGTTCTCCTCTCTCCACAGAGGACCTCTGGAGCTCTGACAGAGTGACCATCGGGTTCTTGGTCACCTCCCTGACTAAGGCCCTTCGCTCAGTTTAGATGGCTGGCCAGCTCTAGGAAGAGTCCTGGTGCTTTTGAACTTCTTCCACTTACGGATGATGGAGCCCACTGTGCTCATTGGGACCTTCAAAGCAGCAGAAATTTTTCTGTAACCTTCCCCAGATTTGTGCTTCGAGACAATCCTGTCTCAGAGGTCTACAGACAATTCCTTTGACTTCAGGCTTGGTTTGTGCTCTGACATGAACTGTCAACTGTGGGACCTTATATAGACAGGTGTGCGCCATTCCAAATCATGTCCAATCAACTGAATTTACCACAGGTGGACTCCAATCAAGGATGATCAGGGGAAACAGGATGCACCTGAGCTCAATTTTGAGCTTCATGGCAAAGGCTGTGAATATTTATGTACATGTGCTTTCTCAATTTTTTTAATTTTAATAAATTTGCAAAAACCTCAAGTAAACTTTTTTCATGTTGTCATTATGGGGTGTTGTGTGTAGAATTCAGAGGAAAAAATGAATTTAATCCATTTTGGAATAAGGCTGTAACATAACAAAATGTGGAAAAAGTGATGCGCTGTGAATACTTTCCGGATGCACTGTATATGGTGGCTGGAGTGCTAACTTTGCCACCAATCCCCAGGTTTTTCCTTGCAAGTTGGAGGACCTGCTTCAACGTTATACTCAGGATTGCTCAAGGGCCCAACAGAGTAGAGTGATGGCTAAGAAAAAATTTAATTTCATTTTCCATGTCGAATGAGAGAAAAAAGCTAAAGCTATAATAGGAGCCAATAGGGAACAATGCAGTACAATGGCAATCACTGTGAAAAACATCGAAAAGAAAAAAAAAAAAATCTCACATTAGTCGTGTTGCATAATTCAAATGTCAGTCATTCAGCTGTTTGCTCACAATGTGCAAAACAACATTCATTCATTATCCAACCCGCTATATCCTAACTACAGGGTCACGGGGGTCTGCTGGAGCCATTTCCAGCCAAGATAGGGAGCAAGGCAGGAAACAAACTCCAGGCAGGGCGCCAGTGCAAAGCAACATTTTTTGCAAAAATCTCTCTATTATTAAAAAAAAAAATCTTGGGAGGGAGACGACACTTTGATGTCACGCGAGACAAGGCAGTGAGACAAATAGAAAGCTGCTGTACAGGCTTTGAAATGATCGACGCGCAGTGCGACAATCAGAACACGCAGCTCGCCAGCAGCAGCAAGACTGTAGCTGATCCAACCGCATCTCCTTAGTGTACGTGAGTGGCAGAGACATGAAGTGGCAAAAGGACAGCTGCACGACAAGCAGAACACACAGCTCACCTGCAGCTGAGCCAACTGCATCTCCTTAGCGTGTGTTTAGCCCCCCCAAACCCTTCACAACGCGAGCAGCATTATATGTCACGCAAGACAGAGAGTTAACCACGCCCAGGGCCGGAAATAAAGGACAAAGAGAACATAATGTCGTAAAGAATTCAAAAATGTTGGTGCGGTACACATGCAGAGCAGGTTAGAGATAATGGAAGTACGAAAATTCCAGAGTCTCAAAAACAGGATAGGAAAACTCGCATTAGCGCAAACAAATGGAAATTATTACTCGGTGAAATAACAGAACAGAGAAAAGAGATTGAATATATTTTTTGGATTTAAATTTTAAGTCGGAGACTTGTAGATTGTCTAATTTGTCTTGCCAGCGAGAATTAAAAGATTCCAAAAATGCTGTTGCAGTATGAAGTCCCATGAGACGGAGACTTTTAACATGACATTCTTTCAAGTCACGCCCTACTTACAACTATTTTCAAAGAAGACCACAGTCATCTAACCTCAGATCGTGTGAATGCTTTTGTCAGACACACTTCCAGCGCTCACAGCTCTTATAAATTTTATCAGGACAATAATTTTATACGTTCTAGATGACAAGTCAAGGACAAAGCAAAGAAGAAAGGGCATGGACAAACATTCGAGAAAGTCATTTTATTTATTAGAGAGAAAGAAACGACATTCACTTACAGGCAGATATACGTTGCGTTGTCACAATGTAAGTCCAAACACGGAATCAAAATTCATTGTGATCTTGAAGAAAAGTTAATTCCAAATATTGTTTTTACAAAAGTTTTAAAGTGAAAATAATGCATATGTAACAATTCCCATGAAAATAATCTCTTTAAATTGTATATCCGGTAAACCAAACCTGAGGGTGGGCAAGCGAAGCGAGCAGGGGGCAGAGCCCCCTAGTATTATTAAATAAAAACTCCCGGAAATCAGAATTGTGCATATACTGGAAACTTATTCACAGAGAACTGAATATTGTAAGATATTCCATCAGAGACTTATTTTCTCTTCTTGTTCTTCTTTCAGTTGCTCTCATTAGGGGTTGCCATAGCAGATCATCTTCTTGCACATCTTCCTGTCCTCGTCATCTTTCTCTGTCACCCCCATCACCTGCATGTCCCCTCTCACCACATCCATAACCCTTCGCTTAGGCCTTCCTCTTTTCCTCTTACCTGGCAGTTCTATCCTTATCATCCTTCTCCCAATATACTCAGCATCTCACCTCTGCACATGTCCAAACCAACGCAATCTCGCCTCTCTGACTTTGTCTCCCAAACGTCCAACCTGAGCTGACCCTTATGGAGACTGGCTCGGACACAGACAGGCAGACACACTCATGTCACCCAACACACGTTTATTTACAATATTTACAATATCCAGGTGCCCACAAACCCTAAAGTCCTGGCCACGCAACAATGCCTTCTCTCTCTTCAGGCCGCCTCCTTGCCGTCCTCCCGACATCATCTCATTTCCTCCCGACTCTTGTCAATGACTGGAGGGAGGTTGCCCCTTTTATACACACCCGAATGTGCTCCAGGTGCTCCCCGGCAATCTGCCACTGGCACTCCCCAGTGTGGCGGAAGTGCTAGCTGCGTACCCGGAAGCACTCCGGGTGTTCCCTCTTTTCTTCACCCCAGCACTTCCGGGTGTGGCAGAAGCGCTGGGGTCCAGGGTCCCCAAGGCATCAGGGCGCCCCCTGACGGTGGCCACAGGCCCCTACAGGGTAGAGCTTCCAAGCTCTGTACCCGTGGCCCCCAATACAACCAGGGCGGACGCCCCCTCGCGGTCTGGAGGAGGAATGAGCCCTCCTCCTGTCATCCTGGGCGTCCCGGCCGGGCTTGAGCCCCGTCCGGGTGCCACACCCTCAAATGTCCTAATTTCTAATCCTGTCCATCCTCGTCCTTCCAAATGCAAATCTTAGCATCTTTAACTCTGCCATGTCCAACTTATTTTCTCTGTTCTCCATAAAAAAAATAAATAAATAAATGAAAAAACATAAAAACATATTTTAAAACAATTAATGAAAATACCCATTCTTCTTTAAGCTCTCTGGGTTTTTTTTTTTTGTTTTTTTTAAACATTTCCAACAACCTGTTAAGACTTCTCTGACTAGTTAAACTGTTCTCCCAATGTCCATTGGTGTTCCTGGCCGGTCCATTACCAGAAAACCTCTTAATTACATTGTGAATCATGGCAACAGGAGCACTGTGGCTCTGGAGATGGCATTGTAACCCTTTGCATTTTTGTTTGATGATGATATCATTTCTCACAGCTCTCATCTTCAGCATTGGTTAATTCAAGTCATGTGAGTACTGGCAAGGCAACATATTACAGGTGAGTCAAATTTCACTACAATGAGAATCAAGTTCTTCTAATCACACTGATTTGATTCATTCAAAAGGGTACCAGTAATTATGTCACAGCAACATGTCAGCCTTTATACTACTTCTACACATTCCCTTTCTTAATTGTTACTTTTGACCATCTGCTACTGTGCATCAAACAAAGGAGTGTACAAATAAACCAAAACTGTTTCTCAGGACATATTGTGCACGATAAAACTAAAATGCAAGCATGCCAAAAAATGTTTAAGTTGCGGTTAACAATATTATACAACAATGATGATTGTGCTATGGCAGCACAGAGCACCTTTTAAATCACTCTTTTCTTTAAAACCATGTTCATTGGGCATACCTCTTGGATCTTATGGTCTAGTGTTGGGATAAATGGTACAGTCAACACAAAGATGGAGAGAGAACTATTTTAAAAATGTCTACTACAAGGATTGAGTCTTGTTGAATTTCAAAATCCCAGGATAATCCTAGGCAAATTTAAATGATTTAACATGTGGCTTAATCCAACAGAGCAAATGAACTTTAAGATCTGTCACTAACAAGCTGAAGAAGGCTGCAAAGCTGAGTGTGACTGAAACTTAGGGAGAGGATGACACTTAGTACAGATGCACTGAAATTAAATAAGTAGTGTGTTAGAAGCCTGCACTTCACATCACACACCCTCACCTTCAGGGAGCGAGTTCAGGTACTCCTTCATCAGAGTCTGCACTTTTTCTAAGTACAGCTGGATCAGACAATTATGGAACTCAGAGCCTTCCTCCTCCCAAACCAGAATAATGTGCTCCTATAGGAAATAGAGAAAGAGGGAAAAAATGAACTCCACATTTCATGGTTTTAGGAAGGAACAAACCTGCAAAGACCTGGGGCCTCATGTATAAATGGTGCGTACGCACAAAAAATGTGGCGTAAGCCCGTTTCCACACTCACATTGCGATGTATAAAACCTAAACTTGGCATAAAGCCATGCACATTTTCATGCTGGCGTACACAAGTTCTCCACTCTGTTTTGCAAACTGGCGGAACCCAGTGTCAAAGCAGTGCTTTTGTTCCATTGTGGTTTCCCTTTCTTTTTTAGATCCACATCCCTGACGTAGCTTTATCATATACACTGAAATTAACCGCATATTGTTTATGAGTTTAAGGCATCTGATTGTAATTAACCTGTAACAATATAATGGTCCACGGAAGGGCCAAACTATTCTAAATACCATAGCTGTTTTACCGTTGTTACTCTCACTGCACCTTCTTCTTTTTCTTCTTTCAGCTGCTCCCGTTAGGGGTTGCCATAGCGGATCACCTTTTTCCATATTACTCTCACTGCACCACTCGGAGTATTTAAATCACTGTATCAGAGTGTGGAATCACAGCTCAACAGTAGCTGATCAGAAAGAGAATTATCGGTATACAGCATCAAGCATAAGCTGCCTCAGCCATGCTGCCTATTTGAACTGCTCTCATGCGACATACACTTCAGAGCCTTTCCTGTATGGTCCTCACGGTTCAGAAACATTTTCATCCCAAGAACTATAAACACACTCAATCAGTCCATCAAGTGCTCCTTGTAGAACTGTTTGTATCTAAACAGTTTACTTGCGATACAGTTATAATATTGCACAACTTGAGCCACTTTATAAAGAGCGTATTTACATATGATGATGATATATATCACTTTTAAGATGAAATGCAGCAAAATATGTTTATTACATTATACAGATAAAATGTTAACATCATTTAAATAATCTATATTGTTAATAATCAAACATGTGAGGACACGGTGTTGCAGCGCTAGCAACGAGATGGCGCCCATTCAGGGATTGTTCCTGCCTCGTGCTGTATTCCTGCTGGGCTGACATGACACTGGAAGGATAGATGGATAGAATAATTAAACATGTACTACGAAGATATTTCAATGTTTCTTAAATGTTTTGAAGAATCAGAGTTCTAAGCTTACAGATGGCTTAACGTCTATTACACAGCTGATTGTGTGGCGATTGGGTACTTGGAGAAAGAAAATGAAGGACAGGAATTGGAGGTTAGTACGTTTGAAAGAGACGGTACTGCTGCAATAAATTATTTCATCGAAGGTCGCACACGGTGCAGCAAGCATCTTGCGTGAGGCAGGAACAATCTCTGGATGGGGCGCCAGCTCGTCACTATCAATGTGCCACCCTGTTCCCATGTTTAATACATGCTTTAATTGATATGATATGAATACTGAAATGATATCAAGTATACATCTCAGTATTTAAATTATTCAGAGAACTGTAATATCGCGAATACAATGGATTCTGTGTCCTGTTGTAGGGAGAGAAAGCCCATTTAAGAAGCACATAGTGATTCACAAATAGAGCACATAGAAGAACACATACAAAACAAAGAATCTAACGTGCTACTTTAGTTACGATGGGATTTGAGAAACTAGTACATTAAATGATTTTAAGATGAAGTTTATGATGTTCTACTTAAATGACAAAATAAACTGTGATTAAAGTGGAAATTTCGAGATAAAAGTTGACATTTCTAGTTTTTTCCCCACTTTGTGCCTATTTTATTTTTCTTTTCTCTGTACCCTAATAAGCTTTCATATGACACTCAGACAGTGGGCTACGACTCGCCTTTTCACTGCGACTTTGATATCTGACAACTTCTTTTTTATTTCGGCCAGTGTGTGACTTTGTGAACTTGAGCTTTCGTGTTTCACCGACACTCTATGTCACTCATTCAACTTCCTTTTGTTGCTTATACCACTGTTTAAATCAACAAATAGTACGCTTTTCCTTGCCTCCACTTGGTACTCGCTGAAATTCTTCTATTTTCCCCCGTGCTTTTGCCATTGCCTTTTCACAGAACGCTGAGCTTAAAGGCTATTTATATTGATTTGCATATTCAAAGAGGCGTAATTCTGGGAGGAGTTTGGGGTGGGGCAGCAGGCACGTGCGTTACTTTTCACGCTGACTGGGATTTATAGAGCGGAAGAACGTGGAAGTTGGTGAACACACAGATTTATGCATCTGGATTTTTTTGTGTGTACACACATTTCCGCTTTTGTCCATATGCCATGTTTTAGTGTGAATTCTACGCACGGCGTTATGCATGAGGCCTCAGATCTTTACATTAAGGCAAATCACACAAAACTTTAAAGTAACCAAATCACCTTACCATAAATGTAATCAATTTTAAAAAGGCATTTGACAGTGTCCATAGTCTGACAGTATGGAAAATTCTGAAGCATTATGGGATTCCTGAACAATTCATAAACATTACATACAATGTATAGGCTATCAGTAGATATGCTGTTCAAATTGACAGCGAACTGAGTGACTGGTTTCAGGTTTAGATGGGGGTGAGACAGGGCTGTGTCCTGGCACCACTGATCTTACCGATTGTAATGAATTGGGTCATGAAATGGGCAACATTGAAAAGCACAGCTGGTCTCAGTTGGGAAAACACCATCTTATGATCTAGACTTTGCTGACAACTTCATTTTACTACACTTAAACATGGAAGGACTTCAAGACCTGACACAACGTGTGCAACAGGAAGCATTACTTGTGGGCCTAATGCTGATCCTGGAAAAATCAAATCAAATCAAAAACCATAATAATTAGAGCAGTCAAAGATTACTGTAGCAAGTAAGCTGACAAAGTCCGCTACTTGAGCAGTATCATTTCAAATCATTGTAAATGCAATAAGGAAATCATGCAATGTCTGGCTAAGGCCAATTACACATTCAGTAGGCTCAGTAACATTGGAACTGCAAAGAATTTAACATTCAATTTAAGATCCATTTCTTTGAAACTTTACTTCTATCTACTTAACCTTACGGCTCAGAGACAAGGCTACACATATGAAAAAAATGAGGGCAAAGGAAACTCCTACATGTGATATGGCAAGCCAAGATGACAAATTAGGAGGTGTTAAGGGATGGAAAGGCTTGAAGACATCATTTGGGAATGAAGACTTAGATAGTTGGGTCATGTACAGGTAGTCCCTAGGTTACGGACATCCGACCTATGACATACGAACGGGGCCGCAGCTGCAACGCATGCGCCTCAGTAACTGCCGCTCCGTCATCTTTGGCCCGGGGACAATGCAAGCGGTGGCTGGACGGAGGATGGAGGGGGGTCGATTTCGCTGCTTGTGCAGTGTAGTGTCCGTCGGGCGGCTCCTGGCGGCAAGCGGTTTCACTGCCTGTCCACTACACATGGCTGCCCTGTTCGTTCTAGGTGGGTGGCTGGTAATACTGCAAGTGGTGACCCTGTTGTGGATGATCGGAGGCCATTGAGGGTGAACGGGGAAGCGGGGGGTAGCATTGTAGTGTGCCTCGGATGGCTGCGTGTTGAATGGGGGCGGTGGTGCAGCAGACACTGCAGGCAGCATACTGTAGTGGGGGGGACTGTGATGTGGGCTGGTGATGAACCGCCTCTCGCTGCCCCCATTCATTCTCAATAGCAAGCCTGCTTGTACTGTTACGCACATAGCAGGAAGTTGTCTCTTGTCAGTACAGGGTGGTCCAGATCTAATTCTGCAGATCCAGATCGTCTGGATGACTTTGATTTATGCGGGGACAATTCCAGTTCGGTGTGAAGATGATTCTTTGTGTCGTTAGTTTGCACACTTCTCGATGGTCCAGGATTTTTCAGGTGATTTTCTATGTAATAAACTGAATAAGTTATAGCGTAATGACAATTGCATAATTAGATCTGGACCACCCTATACATCAGACGTGTTGACGACTGGTGCCTAATCTGCTGTGATAGCGTGTACAGAAGAGCTCATCTTATCCTTTTCTCTTCACCCTTCAAGAATGTCTCTGAAACACAAATCTGATGCAAGTGCTGGTGCTACAGTAAAGAAGAGAAAAACCATCACCATTGAAAATAAAGTAGAAATAATAAAAAGGTCAGAAACAGTTGAAACTCCATCATTCATTGGCAGAGCACTTGGTTGCAGTCGGTCAACAATGACATTTATTAAAGTAATGTACCTGTTCCGACTTACATACAAATTCAACTTAAGTACAAACCTACAGTCCCTATCTAGTACATAACCCAGGGACTGCCTGTATAGCAAATGGTTAACACAAGGACCCCCTACAGTCAGTTTCTTGGGTACCATCTAAGGGAAGAAAAGGACATGGCTGACAAATAATGAGCTGGCAGAGTGAAACACACGGAGAAGTGGTGTTGCCCTATGCACCTCAAAACTAAGGAAGGACCAAGTAACACGGTTTCACAGGCATGAACCTAATTATCTGGAGACACTGCTACATGCAAATAATAATTCAACAATTACTGTAGCACTCTCCACAGACAATAGAGGAATTAATACTTTTTAAACAAACACATTAATCAATTTTTGTAATAAGACAATCCAACCAGGAATGTGTGGGCTGAGTGGATGAAAAATATTGCAGGGAGGCAGATCACACTCAAGCACTGAAGGACTGTCCTTCACCACCTTTCTAACAAGCAAGCACACTGCCACTTACTTTTAACAACTTGACCATCTACATCTTGAATGTCAGCTTTAAATTGTGCTCAAATTATGCCAATGACTGACAGAAAACAGCTGCCAGGTAATTGGACAACCCATTTGTAACTGGGAAAATACTACTGTATGATTGGTTAAAATGTTTTAAAATTCACAGTGTTGCTTTACATGGTTGTTCCTGCTTTAATAAAATTACACGACACTCAGTCAATATTTTTATTAATCTAAACTGGATATACACTGGAAATACAGAATAATGCTGGAAAACTAAGCCCTACAATGGAGCATCATTTGAATGTGGCAAGTGCTTTGTAGATCTGAAACCCTGGGTTCAGGTCCCACACCCGGTCACTTTCTGTGTGGAATATGCACCTTCTATTTTTGTCGGGATTTTCTCAGGTACTTTAGTTTTACTTCATATCACAAATGAGTTACTTAGTGTCAGTTTAGAATTTCAAGATGTGCACCTGTGCATTTCTACTTGTGAATGCCCTGTGAAAGCCTGAAAATATACTCCATGCAGTGTTTCACTAGATTAAATAAAAATAACACAAGTATGGGCCTCCAATGGCTATAGTCCAAGAGACCAAAACTGTTCATTTATCTGAACAAACACTTTAGTACTACCCAATTACTTTCCCATAGATAAGAACACCATAGAGACTAAAAAAATGTTCCCAGGGGTTAGATTTGAGGCAGGTTGTATGAACAGGGATGCCAGATTTACAAAAAAAAACTGCAAACAGCTGATGTTAACAAGAATTCTACAAAAAGGAAATTGCTATGAAAACAGCTGTACATTCCAGGAAACCCAGAAGAGCGGTTACACTCACTAAGTCAAGTGCACTTACCAGATATGGTATAGCAAGATCCTTAAAACCATCTTTCAGGAAGCTGAGAACATTATACCGCGGAAGGGATTCCACCTCTGGAAGGTCATCTGTGAAGATCTCCAAGAAAGAAGAAACAGAAAGAATTACTTTCCAAAATCAACATTATAGCTGAGCCACGCAAAAATAATGCTGATGAAATCAGAGACTGCTACCCAAAATAAAGGCCTAAAAGGCCCAAATGAAAAGATGCTGGCATACAATTGCCTCCTTTCTCCTAGTATATTAGCTTAGAATTATTAAGTGACAACAACGGCAACTGCTACATGGAATAAATAATCCAAACACATTCTTTACATGAATGCACTAATTTCATTTTTCAAACATATTAACTGTAACACAGGGCCACCAAGGCCTGAGCCACAGGCAAGAGCCAAAATGGACAAACACTGAAGGGTCCACACATACTTATACAGCCATAATCACTTAAACAGGACCAAGTTTACAGAGACACAGCTTGTGAGAACTTGGGAGAAAACATATTTGCAAATGAAAGGAACATGCCAAATATAACAATCCACTGGACCAATTGGGATTTACATTCAAGGGCCTGGAGTAATATGGCAAACACACCTAACAGTAGTATTCTTCAAATTTTATTTTCTTTATATATGCAATCGAGTTAGGATATAGCGGGTTGGATAATGGATGGATGGATCAATGGATTAAGAAAGTTTTCAGACCCCTTCACTTTCTGTGCACTTCATTGTGTTGTAGACTTAATCTTAAATGGATACATTGGCTGTTTTTGAATCTCTGCCTGGTTGATGCCACGTTGAAGTTTGTCCCGGAGAACAAGAGGGCTGCCTTTGTGTGGCTGAAAGTCGAGGTCTGGAGGACTCTGATTGCTATGTGCGCCTATTCACCAAATGTCAGTTTGGAGTACTAGGCCCTCTTGGAGTCACTGGAGGGGATCCTGGAAAGGGTCTTAGCTGGGGAATTCATAGTTCTGCTTGGAGACTTCAAAGCCCACGTGGGAAACAATGGAGACACCTGGGGCCTCATGTATAAACGCTGCGTACGCACAGAAATGTTGCGTACAAACGTTTCCACGCTCAAATCACGATGTATAAAACCTAAACTTGGCATAAAGCCACGCACATTTCCACGGTACCTCATACCTTGGCGTACGCAATTTCTCCGCTCGGTTTTGCAGACTGGCGGCACCCAGCGTCAAAGCAATGCTACTGTTCCTGTGTGGTCACCCTTTCTTTCTTAGCTCCACATTCCTGACGCGGCTTTATAAATACACTGAAACTAACTGCATATTGTTTATTAGTGTAATGCATCTGATTGTAATTAACCGGCAGCAATATAATGGTCCAGGGAATAGCCATAGTATTCCAAATACCATAACTGCTTTAGCGTTGTAACTCTCACTGCATCTTCTTCTTCTTTCAGCTGCTCCCATTAAGGGTTGCCACAGCAGATCATCTTTTTCCATATTACTCTCACAGCACCACTCGGAGTATTTATATCACTGTATATGAGTGGGGAATCACAGCAGCAGCTGATCAGAAAGAGAATTATCGGTATACAGCATGAAGCAGACGCTGACTCAGCCACGGCAAAAGTACGGACTTCGCGGTTTAGAAAAAGTTTCATCCCAAGAACTCTAAACGCACCCAATCAGTCCATCAAGTGCTCCTTGTAGAACTGTTTATTTATAAGTACAATTACCTCACTGTAAACTTGCACTACAGTTATAATATTGCACAACCTGCGCCACTTTATAAAATGCGAATTTACATATGATGACGGTATTCATTTTTAAGATGAAATGCAGCAAAATATGTTGATTATATTATACAGATAAAACTTTAACTTCATTTAAATAATCTGTATTGTTAATAATTAAACATGTGAGGACACGGTGCTGCAGCGCTAGCTAGTTCATGGATTGTTCCTGCATTGCGTTGTATTCTTGCGCTGATGCGACACTGGAAAGATAGACGGATAGAATAATTAAACATGTACTACGAAGATATTTCAATGTTCCTTAAAAGTTTTGAAGAATCGGCGTTCTAAGCTTACAAATGGCTTCACGTCTATTACATAGCTGATTGTGTGGCGATTGGGTACTTGGAGAAAGAAAAGTGAGGACAGGAATTGGAGGTTAGTACGTTTGAAAGAGACAGTACTGCTGTGATAAACGCAGCAAGCCTCTTGCGTGAGATATGAACAAGCACTGCGCCACCGTGTTCCCATGTTTAATAACATGCTTTCATTCCTATCATCATGAAAAAGATATCACGTATACATCTCAGTATTTTAATTATTCAGAGAGCTGTAATATCATGAATGTAATGGATTATGTGTTCTGTCGGAGAAAGAGAAAGCCCATTTAAGAAGCAGGTAGTGATTTACACACAGAGCACATAGAAGATCAAATACAGAACAAAGCATTTAACGTTCTACTTTAGTTACAATGGGATTTGAGAAACTAGTAAATTAAACTATTTTAAGATGAAGTTTATGATGTTCTACTTTAATGGCAAAATAAACTACATGATTATAGTGGAAATTTCGAGATTAAAGTTGACATTTCGTGCTTTTTTCCCACTGTGTGCCTATTTTTTTGTCTGTACACTAATAAGCTTTCATATGACACTCATATGGTGGGCTACGACTTGCGTTTTCACGGCGACTTTGATATGTGATTTCTTTTTTATTTCGGGCACTGTGCGACTTTGTGAACTTGAGCTTTCGAGTTTCTCCGACACTCCGTCACTTGATCAACTTCCTTTTGTTGATTATACCACTGTTTAAACCAACAAATAGTAAGTTTTTCCTTTGCCTCCACTTGGTATTCACTGAAATTCTTATATTTTCCCCCGTGTTTTCCCCATTGTCTTTTCTCAGAAGGCTATTTATATCGATTTGCATATTCAAAGATACATAATTCTGGGAGGAGTTGGGGCGGGACAGAAGGCGCATGCATGTGCGTTACTTTTCACACTGATAGGGATTTATGTAGTGGAAGAACGTGAAAGTTTGCGTACGTACTGA
Source organism: Erpetoichthys calabaricus (assembly GCF_900747795.2). Taxonomy (NCBI): domain Eukaryota; kingdom Metazoa; phylum Chordata; class Cladistia; order Polypteriformes; family Polypteridae; genus Erpetoichthys; species Erpetoichthys calabaricus. Next base: position 51,269,872 of record NC_041409.2, read on the forward strand.
TTCCTGCATCTGGATTTTTCTGTGAGTACGCACATTCCCGCTTTTGTGCTTACGCCATGTTATAGTGTGAGTTCTATGCACGGCGTTATACATGAGGCCCCTGGAGAGGAATGATTAGGATGAATAGCCTCCCTGATCTAAACCCGAGCGGTGTTTTGTTATTGGAGTTCTGTTCTAGGCATGGTTTGTCCATAATGAACACCATATGAAAGGTGGTTCGTACAGTAGGTGTACTTGGTACCACAGTACCCTTAGGTCAAAGATCTATGATCGATTTCATAATCATAACATCAGATTTGTGGCCATATATTCTGGACAATCAGGTGAAGAGATTAGCCGAGCTACCACCTGATCACCACCTGGTGGGGGAGGCACCTCAACAGACCTGGAAAGCACAAGCGAGTAGTGAGGGTAAACTGGGAACGTTTTGGGGAGGCCCTTGCCCAGAATACTTTCAACTCCAACCTACGAAAGAGCTTTTCCCACAACCCGGCGGAGGCTGGGGACATAGAGTCTGAATAGGCCTTGTTCAATGCCACAATTGTGGCAGTGTGTGCTGTGATGGATGGGCAGCAGCTCATCCCGGCCGACACACCCAGGATGCTAGATGGCATCTTCACTGCAGCCTATAGGTGCCCTGGATTCCCACAGGGCATCATGGAAGATGGAGTTTGGCTTCACAACCCTGCTGGGTGCCATGGGGGCCACTGTGTGACTCTGCAGGGAGACAAGGGGATTTTTGTTTCCCGTATAGCCCGGAAGTACTACCAAGTCACGGGGATGGAAGGACAGAAGTACTTCTGGGCTGAAGAAAAATACAAGTCTTCATCTGACCCGGAAGTGCTATTAAATCACATGGACAGAAGGACAGGAGTACTTCCGGGTCAAGGACTATTTAAAGGACTATGGGAGACCCAGTAAGCCGAGCCGGAGTTGGGAGGGAGTGTGATGGAGCTGCTGGGAGGAGAGGAGGAAAATTATTGCATTTAGTATTGTGTAATCATTATCGTTATTGCTCGTTTATGGTGGTGGAGGTGCTTTGGGGAACTTTGGAGAAGAAAATTAAATTACTTCTTGGTGCTTTTAAACCAGTGTCTGCATCTGTCTGTTGGGTTTCACGGGGCAACAGTGCCCTAAAGCATCCATTTATTGACAGTGCCAAGAACTGCAGCCTGAAGGCCATAGAGGCCCAAGGACCCAGTGGTGGACACCAGAGATGAGGGATAGCATTAGGCTGAAAAAGGAGGCTTCCCAAGTATAGTTAGCAAAGGAGACCCCCGAAGCAGCGGAGAGGTACAGGCAGGCCAAAAGGGCTGCAATCTTGCAGGTGAGGGAAGCAAAAACCCGGGTAATGGGAGGAATTTAGAGAGAATATGGAAAGAAACTATCAATCGGGCTTAAAGAGGTTCTGGAAAACCATCAGGCAACTCAGAAAGGGAAGGCAGGGTTTCACCCAGGCTGTTCTCAGCAAGCATTGAGAAGTGCCGACATGGACGGAGGATGTTGTCTGGCAATGGAAGGAACACTTTGTGGAGCTCCTGAACCTGATGGACATGCCCTTTGTAGAGGAGGCAGAGCCAGAAGCTGATGGAGGAATTAATGCCCATTTCCCTGACGGAGGTCACAAAGTTAGTTCAGCAACTCCGCAGAGGCAAGGTCCCAGGGATGAATGAGATCCGATCAGAAATGCTGAAAGCTATTGACATTGTTGGGCTGCCATGCCTTTTTAATGTTGCATGGTTGTCGGGAGCTGTGTCTTTGGAGTGGCAGACTGGTGTAGTGGTCCCCATATTTAACAAGGGGACAAGAGGGTGTTCTCCAACCACTGGGGGATATCACACTCCTCAGCCTCCCTGGGAAAGCTTATGCTAGGGTACTAGAAAAAAAGACTCCACCCAATCGTGGAACCTCAGATCCAGGAGGAGCAATGTGGATTTTGTCCAGACCATGGAATGGTGGACCAACCCTTTACCCTCATGAGGATTTTGTAGAGGGCATGGGAGTACGACCAGTCAGTCCACATGTGTTTTGTGTGCCTAGAGAAGGCACATGACCATGTTCCTCGAGAGATTCAGGGGGTGCTGGGTGATTATGGGGTTCCAGGGCCCCTCATAAGGGCTATGCAGTTCCTGTATAATAATGTTGTGAAAGGCTGTGCTTTGTCTCCAATCCTGTTTGTGATTTTCTTGGACAGGACATCAAGGCGCAGCCAGAGAATTAGAGGGGGTCCAGTTCGGTGGCCTTGGAATCGTGTCTCTGCCTTTTGCAGATGACGTGGTCCTGTTGGCTTCATTGAGCTGTGAATTCCAGCATGGAATGGCACAGTTTGTGACCGAGTGTCAAGTGCGAGGGATGAGTATCAGCACCTCCAAATTTGAACCCATCATACTCATTTGGAGGTGAGTTGCTGCCTCAAGTGGAGGAGTTTAAGTACCTCTGGGTCTTGTTCACGAGTGTTGAGATCGTGAGATCGACACGATTGGGGCAGCAAACACAGTTATAGTTGCTATACCAATCTGTAGTGGTGAAGGAGGAGCTCAGTCAGAAGGCGAAACTCTCGATTTACCAGTTGTTCTACATCTTTACCCTCACCTCTCACCTATGGTCATGAGCTTTAGGTAATAACCAAAAGAAAGACTGCAGGTGTAAGCTGCTGAAATTAGTTGTTTCAGCAGGGTGGCTGGGCACTCCCTTAGAGATAGGGTGAGAAAAGGCATAGAGTAGAGCCACTGAACATCCACATCGAGAGGTTCAGGCATCTAATAAGGATGCCTCCTAAACACCTCCTTGTTGAAGTTTTATGGGCACAACCAACTGGAAGGAGACCCCGGGCACTCTGGGAGATTTATAACTCCCAGATAGCCTGGGAATGCCTTGGGTTTCCACAGTAGGAGTTGGCAAGTGTGGCTGGAGAAAAAGATGTATGGGCTTCACTAGTAAGACTATTGCCCCCACGACCTGTCTTTCGTTAAGCGGTGGACAATGGATGGATGGATGGACGGACGGACATTTGCTGTTTTTGCCTATCAATCTACATTCAAGAACCCATAATGACAAAGTGAAAACATGCTTTCAGAAAGGTTTCCAAATTTAGTAAAAGTCAAAAACTGAAGTATTCAGACCCTTTTCCTGTGGCACTCCACATTGTGCTTAGGTCCATCCTGTTAGCTTTAAATTCTCCTTGAGATGTGCCTAGAGCTTGATAGGAGTGCACCTTTGGCAAACTTAATTGATTAGAAAGAGATGTGTACGAGTGTATTAAATCTTGAGAGGGAAAAATTTGACCAGGGGTGATGAGACAGAGTTTGCAAATTGTAATATAGTGTGTTAAAATGTCCAATTTCAGACAAACTCATTTGATTAAACTATTTTTTCTTCTACACTTTGCTAAAAATATAGCTTCTCTTTTAATTTTGTATGTGTATTCTTATGTTTAACGTTGCTCCTTGTTTGTAAGCCACAACATTGCAGGAGCCTTTAAACATGAGCTTTAACAAGTTAAAGTGCTATAAAGTAGCCTCAAGTTTCACACAAACAGTAATGAAGTATCTTGTATCTTGTATGTTGTGCGCTTTCGAACAACATGGCAAATACATTAGTCTAATTATAAATAGAGGATTTGGAGTCAGTGGTACCAGAAACTGAGTAGCGGGAGTCAAAGGTTTTGTGCAGCAACTCCACAGCTCTGGTTTTAACAGTGACAAAAGGGAATTTAAAATTAACAATTTTGTACAACTAAAACAATGCTGGCATGGCAAAGACAACTGTCTTTGAGTGACCCAGCTAAAGCCTAAATATGTGAAAAGACACCTGAAGATGGCAGTTTACAGACATGTCCCATCAAATCTAATGGAACCTATGAGAATCTGCCAGAAGGAATGGGAACAAATGTCAAAATCAAAGTGTGAAAAGCATGTACAAACTTACACAGGGTGAGTTAAAGCTGGAATAGCATCCTGTGTGGTCTACAAAGTACCCTAAGTTCTTGTCTATAAGCCGGACTCATGTATTAGCCGGAGACCAAAAATCATACGAATTTTTAAAATAAAATCGTATCATAGATAAGCCGGACTCATGGATAAGCCGAACGTACTATAACCTATAACTAATAGAAGGGAGGGAGGTCAGTGGTCTCACTCGCGCCCATTTAATTTCTTTAAGGGGGGAGAGAGTGTGAGATATTGCCGTCTCTCTCACTCCCCGCATGGCGCGGTTGGAGCGGCCGGAGCGCGTTCTTTCTGCTCTGGGCGTCGCCGAGTCAACACGAGCGCGTAGCGGTCATTTAAATTGTGATTTTATATGTAAGCATATTTAAATATATATCGCGGATTTCTGCGGACAATGGGTCTTTTAATTTCTGGTACATGCTTCCTCAGTTGGTTTGCCCAGTTGATTTCATACAAGGGACGCTATTGGCAGATGGCTGAGAAGCTACCCGGCTTACTGTTCTCTCTCTCTTGCGCTGACTATCTGTGATCCTGACGTATGGGGATTGAGCAGGGGGGCTGTTTGCACACCTAGACGATACGGACGCTCGTCTAAAAATGCTGAAAGATTATCTTCACGTTGCTATCTTTTGTAAAGCTGATTCCTGAAAAGACATGCTGCACAGTGCTTCGCATACTTAAAAGCTCGAAGGGCACGTATTGATTTTTGACTGAAAAACAAACTCTCCCTCTCTCTCTCTTTGTCTGCTCCTGACGGAGGGGGTGTGAGCTGCCGCCTTCAACAGCTTTGTGCCGCGGTGCTTCGCATACTTAAAAGCCAAACAGACATATTGATTTGTTTGCTTCACTCCTTTGAAGAGGAAGATATGTTTGCATTCTTTTAATTGTGAGACGGAACTGTCATCTCTGTCTTGTCATGGAGCACAGTTTAAACTTTTGAAAAAGAGACAAATGTTTGTTTGCAGTGTTTGAATAACGTTCCTGTCTCTCTACAACCTCCTGTGTTTCTGCGCAAATCTGTGACCCAAGCATGACAATATAAAAATAACCATATAAACATATGGTTTCTACTTCGCGGATATTCTTATTTCGCGGGTGGCTCTGGAACGCAACCCCCGCGATGGATGTATAAGCCGGACTTATGTATAAGCCGATATTCTATTTTTTCATTTTCACAACTTTTTTCCTTAGATAAGCCGCGGCTTATTGACAAGAACTTAGGGTACTTATTTGAGGGTCTGAATACTATGAAGGACAGATTTCAGTTTTTGATTTTTCAATAAATTTGCAAACCTTTCTGAAAACTTGTTTTCAGTTTGTCATTATGGGTTGTTGAGTGTAGATTGATGGATGAAAATGAGATTTTTTTTTTTTAATAAGGTTTCTGAATACTTTCTGAATCCACAGTGTGTGTGTTTATACTGTATATAAATCAGACTTATGCTGAGGCAAAGTGCAAAGTTGCAGAATAGATTAGCTTATAAACTTCTAATTAAGCCAATGCTTTATTGTCATAGACAAGGCACAAATTACATGAAAGTTCAATGGCAGTTTTGGATATAGTTGAGTATGGTCAGAACTGTACCAACAGGTAGTTGCCAGCTGACATGCAGGTAAGGCCCATACATTACATGTAATGTTTAACATGCCATATGATACCAGTGTAGGACTGATGAATGTACAGGGGTATCCTGCTAAAGCCATGTGCTCAAGGAACCAGTGCATTATGGGTATTCAACATGTTGATATCATGCTGCATTAGAATCAACAATTAACTTTATATGTGGAAAGCATACAATTGTCCTGTGAAAATAGGGAGAATGTGCCAGTTCTTAACAGGGCTGATAATCAAACACAAGTTGCTGAAGAAACTACTAACTATGTCACCAAATATCTGTGGCCTGCCTAACAGTCCCTTTGTAATATGCATTAAGTTTCTTTGCTTTTTTAGCAGGATATAAAAATCCATTTGCTTTATTGTTCAAAAAGACACAAAGATTACATGGCGACAATGAGGCCCATGATATTTTCTCACTTCAGTTTATTCTAAAATCCTATTGAGGCTATTTGGTGAAACTAAACTATACCTAAATGAGAGAATGTGGTTCATAAAATGGATGGATGTTTGTATATAGACTACTATGTTAAGAAGACATCAGAGTGGAGCACAACACACGTGTGATGTAGAGAAAACCCAAATTAAGAGCACAGGAAATTCAAGTCCAAGGTATTATAGTGCCACTGTGTGGATAAATAAAATAACAAAAACATTTCTGGTCAAATCTACTTTAACAGAAAATCAAAACAACTGCCACATACTACTCTATTTATTACTATTATGCAGAATCCCTAATATCCCCAGTTGTACACACAAGTGTATTAATGATCTTTTGCCATTCTTCTGTTTACTTTGCCTTAGAGATCGGATTCCAGAAAATATTTCCAATAATAACACAAATGAAAACAGCATGGACAAAAATGATGGGCCCCTTAACCTAATACTTTGTTTCTTAACCTTTAACGTTTGCAATCACTACAATCAAGTGATTCCTGGAGCTCTCCATGAGATTTCTACACCTGTCAACCAGTAGTTCAGCCCACTCTTCCTGTGTAAACTGCTCAGTGGAGTCAGGTTTGAAGGGGACTTCTTCAGACTACATGTTTCACAACTTTCCATAGATGTTCGACAGGATTCAAATCAGGGCTCATAGAAGGCCATTTCAGAATAGTCCAATGCTTTGATCTTAGCCACTCTGCTTTTAGCTCTGTGTTTTGGATCATTATCCTTTTGGAGGATTCATGACTTGCAACTGAGACGAAGCTTTCTGACAGTAGGCAGTACGTTTCACTCAACAATATCTTGATCGTCTGGAAATTTCATGCACAGACTGAAGGTACCCCATGCCAGATGCAGTAAAGCAGCCCCAAAACATAACCAAGCCTCCTCCATGTGTCACAGTAGGTACGGTGTTCCTTTCTTTTCTAAGGTCCCATGGACCTTAAACTTCTTTATAATATTTGCAACTCTTGTCACAGGCACATCAAGCTGCTTGGAGATGGTCTTTTAGCCTTTGCCTTTCACATGCTTGTCTATCATATTCTTCCTGATCTCCTCAGACAACTATCTCCTTTGCTTTCTCTTGTCCATGCTCAGTGTGAGACATACAATGATAACGAACTGCAGAGTGACTACTCTTCTTTTAAATAGACTGAACAACTGCAAGTGGAGACGTGTGATACTAATTAAAGAAAACAGCTATTGTGGGGGAAAAAAAGAAAAAAAAAATCACTCAAATCCAGTTATTTCTGATCCTTTGGTATCAACAAATGTGAATCCAAATCAATATTGTATTTAGTCTGCAGTGTTATGATAAAAAAAATGGCGCTGATTACATACTGCCTAATGCCTCAGTGGATACAAAACTCAGTTATTCTTAATGATACAGTCAAAGTAAAAAGTATGTGAACCCTTTGGAATTATCTGGTTTACTGCATGAATTGGTCATAAAAAGTGATCTGATCTTCATCTAAGTCACAGGTACTGATATACACAATGAGCTTAAACCAAAGACACACAAAAAATTCTACTCTTTTATGTCTTTATTTTACAAACACATTCAACATTCACAGTGGTAGTGGAAAAAGTAAGTGAACCTTGGGATTTAATAACTGGTTGACCCTCCTTTGGCATCAATGATTTGCAGAACTGCCTTAACTCTTCCATATTCTTTGGTTGTCTTCTGTGTATGGCTCTCTTCAAGTCATTCCACAGCATCTCAATAGGATTGAGATCTGGGCTCTGACTGGGCCACTCCAAAAGGCGGAGTTTGTTCTTCTGAAGCCATTGTGCTGTGGATTTGCTGCAATGTTTGAGGTCATTGTCCTGTTGCATCAGCCTCTTCTGAGCTTAAGGTAACAGACACCCTCACATTATCCTGGAGAATTTGTTGATAAACTTGTGAATTCATTTTCCCCTCAATGATGGCAAGCTGTCCAGGCCCTAATGCAGCAAAGCAGGCCCAAATCATGATGTTCCCTCCACCATACTTTACACTGTAGGGATGATGTTTTGATGTTGATATGCAGTGCTCTTTTTACACCAAATGAAGTTCTGCTTGTTCCTCCCAAATAGTTCAATTTTGGTTTCATCACTCCATAAAACATTTTCCCAGTACCGTTGTGGAGTGTCCAAGTGTTCTTTCGCAAACTTCAGGTGTTCAGCAATGTTCTTTTGTGATAACAGTGGCTTCCTTCTTGGTGTCCTGCCAACGACTCCTTTGTTCTTCAATGTTTTATGTATAGTTAACTCATGAACAGAGATGTTAGCCAGTTCTAATGACTTCTTCAAGTCCTTTGCTGTCACTCTAGGGTTCTTCTTTACCTCATTGCTGACTTTGCGTTGTGCTCTTGGGGTTATCTTGGCAGAGTGCCCACTTCTAGGCAGAGTAGCCACAATACCAAATTTTCTCCATTTATAGACAACTTGCCCAGCAGTAGACTGAAGAATATTTAAAATCTTTGAGATGACTTTGTAACCCTTGCCAGCCTTATGTAAATTAACAATTCTCGATTGTAGCTCTTCAGACAGCTCTTTTGTGCAGAGCATGATTCCCATTTGGTTATGCGTCTTGTTAAAAGCTCAGACTCAAACTTTACAGTGTTTTTTATCAATCAAAGTAATTCTAGGCCACACCTCTGAACTCGTTTCATTAAATGGACTCCAGGTGTACTAAATTCTGACTACAATGAGCTTTTTAAAAAGTCAATAGCTTGGGTTCACTTACTTTTTCCAACCTTCAGTTTCACAGTTTGAATGATTTATTCAATATGGTCAAAAATTCCCTGAAAATCTGTGTATCTTTAGTTATAGGAGACTGTGTTTGTTCATTATTGTGACTGACATGAAGATACGACCATGTTTTATATGGGAATTAGACATAAAAATAGATAATTCCCAGGGGTTCACATACTTTTTACTTTGACTGTAGTTAGCTCTCAATCATCTAAATCCTAGTGGGTTTGACTTTTCTTCTTGCCCTGCCCTTTTGGTTACTGGTTTCTTGGTTTTGTTTTGCTTCCATTGTATTGTGACCTTTGTTTATCCTGACTTAGACTATTGCTACTTTAATCATCAAGGACATTGAAGTACCCTCAACAATAAAACATTACGCCACAATGTACAGTGGGACCAAGACAACATGGAGAGTAGTATACACCTCCCACTGCAATAGGCCAACTCAGATTGGCATTAGTGTCTTCTTGCCTAAATTATTGAGAAACAGATTATCTACAAATGCAACTCAAAAAACTCCTCAAATGAATGATGAAGAAGTTAAATGTTTTGATTACAAAAAAAAATTAGACTGATAAGTGATGATGGCTACACTTGAAGCAGTATTGGATCGGTACTAGAACTTTTACTTTGGTATCAATACCAGCTTTTGAACCTCAGCCCTAATACCAAAACGATTCCAAAGCAAATAACAAATAACTCCAAAACCCCACGTCTTACTCCAACCTCCTTCGTGCACTGCACATTTGCAAGCTTCCCTGACGTACAGTGCCATTTCACTGTGCCATTGCAACGTACTACAAACCAATTCCCTCTCGACAGCTGTGAAGTCGCAATTGCATCAAAGCAATAAGAGTTGTTTGAAGCATGTTGTTTCATTTTGTGAAGACTGTGAAATGGATATTTTTCCACAACTGCAATAAAAAGTGATGATTTGGGGCTTGGGGGTAAGAGGAAAGTTGTTGTTTTCTTTTGGAACAGAAAATCCTGAAATGCTGATAGCATACCGTTGTCTACTTTGAGTTTTTTGGTACTTTTTCAGTGTTGGTATATCACGCAACCTTAATTTGAAGTCAAGTAAACCTGGTCAAAGAGGATCAATGAGAACACAGACTGTTCTAACAATTTTGCCAGCATATCAAATGCAGAAAGCAAACAGACTTTGATTAAAAAAAAAGATTAACATTTTGCCTAAACCTACCTTTAAGCCATCTTCTGGGCAGGTTTTGAGAACCCAAGGAGCAAACTCAAATATAATTCCTAAATTCTCACTCCCTGAAACAAGACAAATAAAAAAAATGAGTTAAATGAAAACCTTTTTATTCAATAATGCCAACCTACAATGTCATCCTACTTCATATGATATGCAAGCATATAAAAAGACATATACATCCACAATCTCCCACGTTATCACTGCTATCACTCGCTCTTGTATAGCAGGCACCTAATCCTAGACTTCCACACAAAGCCCTAGTAAAGGATCACATGACAATGGAGACATATCTGGTGCCATAGAAGGTTGTTGCTCAAATCTGAACATATTTTTCTGACATAGTGAGGCTTCAAAACAATGACACTGGCCAATGTGCTCTCATGGCTGCACTTTTGTTTATAACCAATTTCATGACCAAACTAAGAGGACAGAATCAGCCTCAGTCTCTTCACACAAAATCCAAGATGTGCTTCAAAAATTAAACTGGTTTGTTTCCAAACCACTTAGGAGAGAATTGAATAATGTAAGAATACAAACTGCCATTCCAAATCTTGCGACAGAAGACCTTGCCCTAGCTGTCTGGTGAGGTGGTTTCTCCATTTACCCATCTCCTAGCATTGCACTAAGCATTCTCTCGTCTTACTGGTTGAAAGCCTTTAAATCCCACTTTTGGATTACCTCAGGGCCAAGCTACAGAGTATGGTCTTTCACAGATTGCCATTTAATACTAACTGCTGCATGTAGTACCCTGGTGATAGCTCTTTCTAAGGCAGGCCTCTAAAGCACTCTTTCTTGGATAGCATGGACTTGCCTGCTTCAGGGGAATATCCCTATTGTTAGATGGTGACCTGTAGGAGTTGTGATGAGGGGATTCGACTCAACCCTGAGGTTCTCCCAAATCACTGAGCTTCTCACCCTATCACGGAATGTCAGGCCAGAGACCCTACAAACAAGCCTCATGTCTGCTGCTTGTATTTGCAATCTCATTCTTTCAGTCAGTACTCACAGCTCATGACCACAGGTAAAAAACAAGGATGTAGTTTGACTGTAACTCATGAATAATATCCTGGGATACTTAAACTGCTCCACTAATGGCAAGTGTTGTTCCCCCTCACTTGGAGAGAGCAATCCATTAAATTTTCAAGAGAGAAGCATCTTCAGACTTTGCTGTGCTGATCCTCATTTCATCCAATTCACACTCAGCAGCACAATACACAAGTGCTTGCCAAAGTCATAGTCATATGAACCAGCAACAACTGTCATCCTTGGATATGCCTTGATACCCTGGTCCATGAAACCACAAACAGAAGTGGTGACAAGACACAGTTTGATAGAGTCTGACATTCAATATGAATGAATTTGACTTAATGGCAAATATTCAGACACAAGTCTCATTGCTTTCATATAGGAAATGAACAGCAGGCAAGGGCGGCCCTGTTACCCCATACACCTGCAGAATATTCCATCCACAACACATGATGTGGGACACAATCATATACTTATTCCAGATCTATAAAACACATGTAGACTGGTTTATTATACTGCCATGCCTCATCCAGCAACTGTGCCATGGAGCAGAGCTGGTCTAATGTTCCAAGGATGGAATCCATAATTTTCCTCCTGGATCATTGGGGTAACTGTCTAGACAGATTCTTCCCTCCAGCACCTTTGCATGTGCCTTTACATGGGACAATGAGGAGTGTGATTTTTCTGTAGTTGGAACACAACCTCTTGTCCCCTTACTTAACTATGGGGGCTACCACACCATTCTGCTATTCCAAGGGTGCTTTAATAGCCTTCCATGCAACAGTAAATGGACACATTAGCCCCGCTATACCAACAATCTTCTACGTTTTCAATTTCTCCGGTTGGATTTCACCCACCCCAGCAGCCTTACCACCACAGAGTCCTTGGACCATCATGGTGACTTTGGCAACACTGATGGAATTACCCCCCCACCCAACTTGACACCAACAGTATGTGTTTATTATATATCTTATGGCTATCCTAAACTATACATAAAATTTCATCTGGACTGTTTTTTGTCTAAACTGTGCCCCATTCTCTCTGATTGCTTCACTTAGTGTCCACTGACAATACCATTTTATGAAGGACTGTTTTCAACTTTCATATTCATCTGAAGCTACAGTTTTACAGAACATAGCAAAATTTTTACTTCAATGACTGACCAGTGTGTAGCAAATCAGCACTCTCCAATGCCATTATAACAAAAACGAATGGAGTAAGGTGTACAAATTGAATATTTTAGATTCTACATCTGGATTTTTTGTGTGAACTGTGCCCCATTCCGCCTTCTTTTTGATTGCTTCAATTAGTGCCCACTGACAATACCATTTTATGAAGGACTGTGTTTTCTATTTTCATATTCATTTGAAGGCTGCCGTTTTCACCTGCAACTGTGCACAAGTCATAAGCTTAAAGAATACGGAAAATATTTTTTTAAATCACATATAATACAAATGTATATTTAAAACCAATAACATGTTCAAATATAGTACATTCAAATAGAAACTCATTTTTACACATGAGTATTGATACACTGACCTCCACTAATATTAGCACCCTTCTAGCTTAGTGTGTATCTGTCTGGCTGCAATGTCTCTGTCATTCCAACAGACTGTGTTTCACAAACATTTTTTTTAATAAAATGCATTACATTTTTTTTATTCCAAAAGATGGTCCATCACAAACATTAATACCTTCAGTCATATCCTTCACTTACGCAATCTTAGGGAGTCAGAGGCAGTTAGCGGTAGTAGTAGTTTATTTATATAGTGCCCTTTACAGACAAAAGATCACAGAGCGCTGAACAGCAAATACAGCACAAATACAACAGTTAAAACAAAACATAAACAAAACCAATAAAAACAATAAATAAACAAGCTGGAACTATTCAGCACTGATTAAAAGCTTGTTTAAAAAGAAATGTTTTTAGTTGTTTTTTTAAAAGAATCAACAGACTCGGCACCAACGCACACCACAAGGCAGGCTATTCCATAGTCTTGGTGCCACAGACTGAAAGGCATGATGATCCCCACAGGTATTCAGCCGAGGGCGTGGGAGAAGTAGAAGGCCCTGTTGCCTAGATCTGAGAGTCCGACAAGCTGCATGGTGTTGGAGCAGGCTGGTTAGGACTCAGGAGATTGTCCATGCAAAGCTCTGAAAGTAAGTACCAAAACTTTAAAATGAATTCTATAAAATACTGGGAGACAATGCAATGTGTGCAGAATGTGTGTGATATGATCACCCCGGCTAGCGTGAGTAAGGAGCCTGGCAGCTGCATTTTGAACTAACTGAAGAAGTGAGAGAGGACTTGCTCAAACCCGTAAACAGAGCATTATAGTAATCAAACCGTGAGGAAATAAAAGAATGAACAAGCATCTCCAATTCTGGTTTTGAAACCGCATTTCTTAATTTTGAAAGATTTCTTAAATGAAAGAAACACGAGCGGCTGACCGATCCCAAATATTGATCAAGCATCGGGGACTGGTCAAAAATAACCCGAAGGTTGCGTAGACTCAACTTAATAACAGGAGAGATGGAAGATAATTTTAAACTTATCTCAGAATGAAGAACAGGGGGAGCAACAATTAGTACCTCAGACAGACAATCAACCAATGTGACCAATGTATTAATTTGGTTAGGCTTAAATGAAAAATAAAGCTGTATATCATCTGCATATAGATGATACGAGATATCCTTAAAAGAGTTAAGAATCTGCGATAGGGGCAGAATATATAAAGAGAAAAGTACAGGTCCAAGAACAGTGCCCTGTGGCACTCCACATGTCAAAGGAGCAGAGTCAGATGAAAAGCCAGCCACACCGACTGAGAAATTCCTATTTGACAAGTAAGTGGAGAACCAGTCCAAAGCAGAGCCAGAGACACCTAACAGTTCTAATCTATTAATCCGATGGTCCACCGTATCAAAAGTTGCAGCAAGATCCAACAGTATAAGCACAGAGCACTGGTCTACATCAGCAGCAATTAAAAGATCATTAAAAACTTTTAGAAAAGGTGTTTCTGTAGAATGTTGCCTCTGAAAACCAGATTGAAAAGAATCAAAGAACCGCTGCTCCTCTAAGAAGGCACAAAGTTGCTGTTTAACCACCTTTTCCAAAACTTTGGCAATAAAAGGCAGTTCTGATATTGATCAGTAATTACTCAAAATAGAGGGATCAAAATTAGATTTTTTCAACAGCGGTTGAATTACAGAATGCTTAAAATACGATGGAACCACACCAGATTTCAAGGAGCAATTTATGATATTCAAAAGGCATGGACCTATACAACTCAAAGATTTTAACATTAATGATGCTGGCAACAGGTCAGTAGGACATGATGAAGGTTTCATCTTCCTGAGCAAGTCAGAAAGATCAGAAAGTGAAACTTCTGAGAAAACAAAAGACTCGGAACATGACTGAATGAGACCACTAGGTAAGATAGCTGGAACAATATTAGCCTGAATAACATTAACCTTGCCAAAAAAAATGTAAGAAAATTATTACAGTCACTATCAGAAAAAACCTGAACAATAGATTGAGATGGAGAATTAATATTATGAATAGTATCAAACAGCACTTTTGGATTACGCTTGAGTCTGAATAAGATTAGAAAAATAAGATGTTCTAGAATCCCTAACCAAAGAATTAAAAGAAGCAAGTAAATCCTTTAAGTATGAACAATGAACCTCCAGATTAGTAGACTTCCATTGGTGCTCCGCTTTTCCACAGGAACACCTGAAATTACGAATGGAGTCATTCATCCAAGGAACTGAGTGGGTAACAGAACGCTGCCTGATTTTAAGAGGAGCAATCTTGTTCAAAATATCAGTACAAAGGTCATTAAAACATTGAACTGCTAACTCAACATTACTCCCGGCATCACATGTCACAAACAAATCAACAAAGTGATTAATCACTGACTCATTAATGAACCGAGTACGCCTAGAGTTAACATAAGGTGACAGCTCTAAATTTGAAGACAAGTCAAACAAAACACACTTATGATCACTCCTGTGAAGGCTGGTTACGTAATGTGACATGCCAAACAACTCAATCCAACTAGTCTATGACTTGCCCCGACAAAATCTAACACATTTACTTTTGTTTTTAGTTATAGAGGTGATCATAGGGATGCAAAATTCTGCTATCAGGGAAATAATTTAAAAAAAGTTTAAAGTAGCAGCAGATGTTAACAGACAGCCTGGTCAGATATGTGTTCTTATGCTGACCCCACACACATTAAGAAGGAATGGTTCAAGTGGCCTCAGAATTTAAAAGAATCACATATAGAGAACTACAGATATACTAAAATCAGACTACAACTACAAAACCACAAGTTGTTTTGAAGGGTTGCCAGAAAAAGCCTCTGCTGTCATCAAATAGCACACTTGAGCATCTACAGTTAGCCAAATGTTACTGGAACTTTCAATGGTGCCAAGTTCTTGGGTCAGATGAGACAAAAACAGAGATTTTTAACAACAAACACCAAAGACGCATTTGGCATAGAGGGAATGACGGACAAGCAAAAACTATCTCTGCTATGAAGTATGGTCGTGGATCTTTGATGTTGTGAGGCTGCTTCTTCCTAAAGGCCCTGGACAACTTGTCAGGACACATGGTATCATGGACTTCATTAAGTATCAGCAGATATTAAATCAAAACATGACTGCCTCTGCCAGAAACCTAAATTGAGCCATGGTAGAATCTTCCAGGAAGAAAATTACCTAAAGCACACCTCAAAATCAATACAAAACTGGTTTTGTGACCACAAAAATCAAGGCTTTGCCATGGTTGTCCCAGTCCCCTGACCTAAACCCCAATGGAAATGTGTGGGATGAGCTGAAAAGGGAGAGGCTGCAAGCAATGACCTTGAAATCTGAAGGATCTGGAAAGATGCTTTATGGATGAATGGCCTTCAATCCCTTGCCATGTTTGCTCCAATCTCATTAAGTATTACAGGAGAAGACTCATAAGTTGGTATTTTGCAAAAAACAGGGTTGCAGAAAATATTAAACTGTTGCAGATACATTTAAAAAAAATTATTTGTTTTATGGTAAGAACTTTTATTTGTAAATTTGTTGCAATCTTGAATAAAAGATCAACATGATTTTTCCACAGCTCATTTTGTTTTTACATTCTAAGGGTGCCAGTATTAGTGGAAGATACTGAATCTGACATTTGAGCCAATCAGATAGTCATACTCTATTATTTTTTCTTTGCTTTATATATAAAGTTGAAATGAAAATGCAAAGTTTAAAAAAATTTAAAGCCTTTCATTTGTGATACTCCTCAAGTCATACTGTGGTACATAGTAGTTCTGGGAGGTATACCAGTTCATACCGAAAACCGTTTTTTATTTTTGATATGATATGGATTTTTCTTATACCGCAACACCAGTTTAAATTGCCTGAACAACGTTCGGAACGTGGCGCTGCGGGAAACTGTTTAAGGGGGACCTTTTTCACTTCTACACCGCTAAACACATACAATGGAGGACATGCGGTAGTGGAGGTATTGCGCGGTGAAAATGGACAGAGAACATTCCGAAACTGAAGCTGTAGCAGATGATAAAGTTGACCATGATGACACAGAAGAACTTTTGCTGGAAAAAGGAGCCATGTCTGTTGTCTGGAGATACTTTGGATTTAAAAGGTCGGATGTGGACCATTATGTTCAAATGTGTGAATACTGTTTCTATACTACTGGATAATACTGCAAGCCAAGTTGTACTTGTTTTATTTTTTTCAATACTGTGTAATGTACCTGGGTACTGTGTAATAGTGTGACGACATGTTGACTTTATTCTCGACATTTCCACTTTAATCTTGATGCTTATGACGAGAATAAAGTCGACATGTTGACTTTATTCTCGTAATTTGTTATTAAAGTAGAACATCGCAAACTAAACTTCATCTTAAAATGAATATTTAAATTTACTAGATTTTCTCAAACCCTGTTATAAGTTATGTAGCACATTAAATGCTTTGTATTAAGTGTTCTCGGAGCCATGTTAATTGCTACTGCTTCTTAAACTGACTTCCTCTTGCAGCACACAGAATACATTAATTTCATGATATCCCTGCTCCCTGAACATTTAGAATGCTAAGATAAACACTTGATATAAGTTTCATGATGAAATGCATTAAAGCATGTATTAATCATGTGGGGGCACGGTGGCGTGGAGGTTGCGGGTGTTCCTTGCTTTGAATTTGCATGTTTTCTGGTGGGTTTACTCAGTGTGCTTCAGTTTCCTTTCAAAGTCATGTAGGATGTGGGGTTTTGTTTCGTTATATTGATCCTGCTAGTGTATGTATTGCTTGTATTCATCCTGCGATGTGCTGGCGGCCCCATTCAGGATTTGCTCCTGCCTCGCACACAATGCTTGCTGGGATGGGCGCAACCCTGAATGGACGGCATAATTAAACATGTATAACAAAGATTTTTTTTTTTTAAGTTCTGAACACTCCGTGGTCTACAGTTATAACTAGTTTTAATTTCACAAAGACGTTTATTGTGTGGTAATTGGTTATATGGAGAAAGAAAAAAGAAGGATAGGAACTGGGGGTTTGGTACGTCAGATAGAGACAGCACACATGCAATAAAGAAAGCCCGCTCAGAAGAATATCCACTGAATTCATTGTTTGTGTCTCCGACTACCAGATCACGAACCCAACATGTACACAATATTTCAGTTAAACCTGTGCGATACCCATTTGTACATCTAGTTTTTTTGGAGCCTCGTTGCACCTGCCATAAGGTTCTCTACTCTGAACGTACACCTGGGGACCCCTTACTGTGAGGGAGCAGCAATACCGCCACACCACCGTGCATGTTTAATACCTGCTTTAATGTATTTCATCCTGAAAATGATATCAAGTATTTATCTTAGTATTCTAAATGTTCAAAGAGCAGGAAAATCATGAAGTGAATGGATTCTGTACGGCGATCGCTGCTTGCGCCTCTTCTTAGTGTAGAGGAAGTCAGTTTAAGAAGCGCCTACAGCGATTAACAACTGGGTCGGGGAACACTTAACACATAGCATTTAATGTGCTACATTAACTTATGATGGGGTTTGAGAAAATATAGTAAATTAAAAATTGATTTTAGGAGGAAGTTTACTTTACGACATTCTACTTTAATTAAAAAATAAACTATGAGAATAAAGTGGAAATGTCAAGAATAAAGTCAACAAGTCGACTTTATTCTCGACATATGTTTTTTTTTCCTTCCCTGTGGCCCTAATACGCTTCCGTAGGGCTATACCACAAATAGCATTATAAATGCAAGTTGCAGTTTTATTATTTATGTATATACATTAGCTTGAAGCAAGGTCCATATTAATGTAGTTTGCCTTAATGATGGTTCAGTTGGTAAAGATCTCATCACCAACTTGCACTTGTTTTATTTTATTTTTATTTGGTGAATACTGTGTAATGCACTTGGGCTTGAAGTCTTGAATTAATAGTATTATTACTGGAAGTTGCACTATTATTTATTTTATTGTTATTATTTATTAGTTTAAATATTATGCAGTTTAATGATGGTAAAGTTGTTTAAAAAGTCACTTTAACGTGTCAGTGGACAGAGATTGTTAACATTAACAGAAAGTGTAATTGGTTTACAAAAAAAAAATTATTCTTTATTCCTTTTCTAAGACATGTTCAGTGCAATACAACTTCTGACAAGCACCTCTGGATATTTTACTAAGTCTAAATGCCTCTTTGGATGATTGAAAACATGTTGTCAAAATTTTAGTTCAAGTTGTTTGCAAAATTTGTTTAATAAAAAGGTTCTACATTTTGACTGCAAATGTCATGTAATGTGATTCCTTCTCTTCATTAGTGCCACCCCCTTGAAAACTATCACTTTATGGGGCCATGCAAACCTGTATTAATACTTGTGTGCACATTAACATGTTTTTTTTGTACAATTCTCATGACAGTGGAATAGGTTATTCTTAGCCAGTAATTGCAGTGGAAAATGTGGTTAACATCCACTCATGCATGGGAAAAAAATACCGTCCAATACCGTGAAATTGGTATAATTTTGAAAAATACAGTGAAATAGAATTTTGGTCATACCGCCCAGAACTAACACATAGTATAGAAAGCTTGGGCTTACTGTCTTATCTCTTGGCATGCCTCACATTTCAAAACTTAAAAAATTATTTAAAAGATCAGAACAAAGAGTAGAGAATTTTAATATGAGGCAATTTGGTAATAGCTTTCTTAATATGGGATTAACCCTAATAAAGAGACGTACAACTTTTGTTTATATTTTTACTTTTTAGTCTTATGTCAATCAGAAGATTCCAGGCATGTTGCATGCTATCAGGCTCAGAGGGTAAATGTAATATATCAGTGACAAAGTTATGATTCTTAATAATTCAAGAAATCATATAATTGATTTTAAATACCACACAATGCTTCTTAACAGTGCTTTCCAGTTAAACTGGGGTTTACAGAATTACTGAATGATGCCAACAGAACAGTGTGTAATACACACATTCATCAAGTCACAAGATAAGTTGAGTCTATTTCAGTACGTCCACAGGCCTGTGCATTAAAATGGAAACCTGAAGCAATAAAAATTTCTGAGCCCAGGCTCTTCGCCCTTTGTAACCTGATCTGACGTGGCTTGTCACTCAATGTAAAAGATTTCAGCCAGCACTCTGATCCTTGCTTTATGTCTTTACATATTAATATTGTCTTACCCAGCCGCTGTAGGTACTGCACTGTCCGCTCATGTCCCTTCAAAGGCGAGTTGGCTTTGGTTGACTGATCTAGCAGTACTTGTAAGGCTGCAAAACAAATAAATGACAGATATAATTCATTAATCAATATTGTTTCATAATCTACAACTATATAACTATCTATATCTGCTGAGTATCTATATCCATCCATCCATTTTCCAACCCGCTGAATCTGAACACAGGGTCACGGGGGTCTGCTGGAGCCAATCCCAGCCAACACAGGGCACAAGGCAGGGAACCAATCCTGGGCAGGGTGCCAACCCACCGCAGGAGTATCTATATTAAAACTCTAAATCAGTGTCATCATTTTATTGGTCTGTGTTGCTCAAACTTAATTACCAATAAGTTATCCCAATATGGTGTGTAGACAAGCAATGATTAGCACACTCTTGACCTGATGGAGATGCAACACTAGTGTACTTGTGATGCCAAGTGTTGCCCAGTAGTCCACTATGTTTGTTTTTTTTTTTTTTTCAATCCACATTAATTCACAGAATAGTGAAGAAAAACTTATTAGTCACACTGTACAGAACAAGCAAAATTCTTACTTCAATGACTGACTGACTGAGGAGTTCGCAGCAATCAGCACTCTCCAGTGCCATTATACCAAGAATGTTAAAATGAATAGAGTGTGAGGTGTACACCTTGGATCAGTCATTCACCATCTTAAATGCTGGCTAGAGATGCCAAAATACAGTCATATGAAAAAGCTTGGGAACCCCTCTTAATTCTTTGGATTTTTATCATTGGCTGATCTTTCAAAGTAGCAACTTCCTTTTAATATATGACATGCCTTATTGAAACAGTAGTATTTCAGCAGTGACATTAACTTTATTGGATTAACAGAAAATATGCAATATACATCATAACAAAATTAGACAGGTGCATAAATTTGGGCACCCCAATAGAGATATTACATCAATACTTAGTTGAGTCTCGTTTTGCAAATATAACAGCCTCTAGACGCCTCCTATAGCCTTTAATGAGTGTCTGGATTCTGGATGGAGGTATTTTTGACCATTCTTCCAAACAAAATCTCTCCAGTTCAGTTAAATTTGATGGCTGCTGAGCATGGACTGCATGCTTCAAATCATTCCATAGATTTTCGATGATATTCAAGTCAGGGGGCTGTGACGGCCATTCCAGAACACTGTTGTAGATTTCGAACTGTGTTTTGGGTCATTGTCTTGTTGGAATATCCAACCCCTGTGTAACTTCAACTTTGTGACTGATGCTTGAACATCATCCTGAAGAATTTGTTGATATTGGGTTGAATTCATACGACCCTCAACTTTAACAAGGGCCCCAGTCCCTGGACTAGCCACACAGCATGATGGAACCTCCACCAAATTTGACAGTAGGTAGCAGGTGTTTTTCTTGGAATGCGGTGTTCTTCTTCCGCCATGCAAAGCGGTTTTTGTTATGACCAAATAACTCAATTTTTGTCTCATCAGTCCAAAGCACTTTGTTCCAAAATTAATCTGGCTTTTCTAAATGAGCATTTGCATACAACAAGCGACTCTGTTTGTGGCGTGAGTGCAGAAAGGGGTTCTTTCTCATCACCCCGCCATACAGATGTTCTTTGTGCAAACTGCGCTGAATTGTAGAACGATGTACAGATACACCACCTGCAACAAGATGTTCTTGCAGGTCTTTGGAGGTGATCTGTGGGTTGTCTGTAGCCATTCTCACAATCCTGCACATATGCCACTCCTGTATTTTTCTTGGGCTGCCAGACCTGGGTTTAACAGCAACTGTGCCTGTGGCCTTCCATTTCCTGATTCCATTTGTAGCTGCTGAAATATAAGGTGTCATCAGGCACTGGTAAGACCCGTGTCAAAAGAATTCTCAGAGTCCAAGAGTTCGTTTTAAAGGTATTTAGTGAAAGTTAAAAGCGAATAATCCAAACAAGAATAAAAGAAAAAATAGTTACACACGTAGAATAACAGACAAAAAAAAGGAAAAAATGTATCTTCTATAAACTTAGCTTTTCTTGAAAGACTTTAGTTATTTCTATACTTAAAGATTCTTAATTTCTTCTTCTGTACGCCTTAGCGTACGGTGCGGTACTTAAATAAACAAGTTTTCTTTACTTGTTATTTCTCACATTCAAAGAGCCCAAAGGCCATTGAGCACTGTTACGTGCGGTCACGGTTAAAAACCGTATGCCTCTACACCTTATACAAGGCAAGGCTGCCATTTCTAACAGCTTGGAATAAACATTATTCTTCAGTTAGTTAGTGACAGCCTTGCCTTGTATAAGGTGTAGAGGAATATGGTTTTTAATTAGATCAATTGGTTTTAGAGACAGCCATTGCAGAATCCGACGCAAAATTAAGAGCGCTTAATAATGTGCCCCCGAAAACAGATGTAAGAGATGTAAAACCACATGATTATAATTTTATGAATATGAATGAAAGTAAAGATAATACAGCGCCCGCATCTTTTCAACAACGGCATTATGGACAATGTTACGATCATCCGCAAAACAAGACACAAGCGCCTAATATACCCCATATAAAAGTGCCAATATTTGATGGTGACCGACTGACTTATATTAAATTTATAAGGGCATTTGATCGAACCATCGATCAGATAACAAGTAATCCTGGTGATAAATTAGAGTATTTGATACAATTTACTAAAAGTGAACCTAAAAGCATTCCACAGGACTGCGCATACTTACCACCAGAAGTGGGGTACAGAAATGCCAGAGAAAGGATAGAGACTATTAATGGAAATCAAATATAAATAGGAGATGCCTACATGAAGAATATCAGGATGTGGCCACAAATAAAAACGAACGATGGAGAAAGCCTAAGAGCATACACACTCTTTCTTGGCAATTGCAAAAGTGTTATGTCGGGTTTAAAGAACGAACACGAATTTGATAACAATTTAAACATTCATACTACGTCATCAAAGCTTCCCCAAGAGCTAAGAGAGCGCTGGCAAAATAAAGCAATAAAGTTCGAAAAAAGGGAAGGAAGAAGACCAGGACTCGCTGATCTATATTGATTTTTAGAAGATCGGCTCGTATCCTCCTTAGATCCAATGTATGGCGCTTCATATGAAAGTAATACTTGCAAAAGGGAAAAAGAAAAGTTCGGTTATGTGACAAAGGGCATGATCTTAATGACTGTAATGCAATTCAGAAACTAACTTACGAAAGTAAAATTGACTTTTTAAAATCCAAAGGCTTATGCTTTAGATGCCTTAAACAAGGACATCTTAGTAAAAATTGTGAAGAAAAGATAAAATGCAGCAAATGTCCTCATTTTCACCCAGTTATTTTACATAAAAATAAAGAAGAGAACTCTGATGATAATAGTTGAACTTCTTAAAGAAAAAAACACTAAATCGATACAAAAGGACACTTCTCCTACAAGTACGCTCGTAATATCGAAAGAGTCTTGTATGGTTACCGGGGCCGGAAATGGTGTCTTAGCTGTGGTCCCAGTTAAAGTCAAGTCCAAAGGGAACGAAAAATATATCGAAACATATGCTCTGATAGACTCATGTAGCACAGCTACATTTTGCACAGAAAGTTTAAGTGAGCAATTAAATCTCACAGGAAGAAAATTGAACCTACATCTCGACACCCTAAACAACCTAGAAAGACCATTAAAATGTAAACTCCTACCCAGTATACAAGTCTGTGGGCTAGAAGACAACACATTTTACAACTTGCCAGACGTGCATACAGCAACGGTTATACCTGGACATAAAAAAAAAAATTCCTATCTAAGAAGATATTTTGAAATGGCCCTACCTTAAAGACGTGCATCTACCCCAAATAAATGCAGAAGTAGGCATGATAATAGGCACAGACTCTCGTAAAGTCATGGAGCCATTGGAACTTATACCAAGCGAAGGGGATGGACCTTTTGCAATAAGAACGGTCCTAGGATGGGTTGTTATTTGCTATGAGAAGGAGTCAGACAACGAAGAAGTAAAAAGATGTTCAGTTAATTACGTGACGATAAAGAAGGTGGAGCAAATGTTGCTTCAGCAATACAATACAGACTTTCCAGAACGCGAGGAAAAGGAAGAAATGTCAGAAGAGGACATTAAATTCATGCGCATAGCTTCAGATACTGCAAGTCTAGTGAACAGACATTATTGCATTAATCTGCCTTTTAAAGACGAAACTCTTGACGTGCCAAACAACCACTGTGTTGCAAAACAACGTGCTATTGGACTTAAAAGGAAACTCATGAAGCATCCAACATTCCATGAGGATTATAAAACCTTCATGAAAGATATTTTAGACAAAGAATACGCTATCAAGGTACCCACTGAACAACAAACCCTTGAAAAAGAGAGAGTGTGGTACATCCCTCATCATGGAGTATATCATCCAAAGAAAAACAAAATCAGAGTGGTTTTTGACTGTACGGCCACTTACCAAGGTTTTTCTCTAAATGAACAGTTGCTGAAAGGACCTGATTTAACTAACACGCTCATTGGAGTTCTTACAAGATTCAGAGAGGAACCAATCGCTCTCATGGTAGACATTACATCAAGTGTTTTATCAAGTGAAACTTCCAGAAAAGGACATGGATCTCCTTCGTTTTTTGTGGTGGCCTGAGGGTAATCTAAACAATGAACTTGAGGAATACAAAATTACAGTGCACCTTTTCGGTGCTACTTTGTTGCCCAGTTGTGCCTCTTATGCCTTAAGAAAAACAACAGAGGATGCAAGAGGTACAGCTTCAGAAGAAGCAGTTGACAGTGTGTTAAATAACTTCTATGTTGATGACTGTTTAAAGTCAGTTGCTACTGAAGAACAAGCCATAAAATTGGCCAAGGATCTACAAACCCTATGCTTAAAAGGAGGATTCTATCTTACAAAATTGGTAAGTAACAGCAGAGCAGTCTTGCTGACAATCTCTGAAGAAGACAGAGCAATAGATTAAAAAGACGTGGATTTAAGTCATGACTTATTACCAGTTGAAAGAGCCTTGGGCGTCCAATGGTGCACACAAACTGACAGTTTCAAGTTTCAAGTAAAGCTGTAGGCGGAGTTGTGGCTCTGAGGCTAGGGATCTGCACTGGCAATCGGAAGGTTGCCGGTTCGAATCCCATAAATGCCAATATTGACTCTACTCTGTTGGGCCCTTAAGCAGGGCCCTTAACCTGCAATTGCTAAGTGCTTTGAGTAGTGAGAAAAGCGCTATATAAATGCAAAAAAATTATTATTATTATTATTAAAATAAGCCTACTACAAGACGCGGTATTCTGTCCGTGGTTAGTTCAATATATGATCCGCATGGATTTTTAGCGCCAGTCATATTACCTGGTAAGCTTATTCTAAGAGAAATGTGTAAAGAGAAATATGCTTGGGATCAAGAAGTGGAAATTAAGTATGTTCGTCAATGGAAGAAATGGATGGACGATTTGCAATTACTTGCAGATTATAATGTGGACAGGTGCATTAAACCTCCTGAATTCGGTCAAATAATGACCGGACAAATACATCATGTTGGAGATGCCTC
The DNA here is from genome assembly GCF_900747795.2 of Erpetoichthys calabaricus. Taxonomy (NCBI): domain Eukaryota; kingdom Metazoa; phylum Chordata; class Cladistia; order Polypteriformes; family Polypteridae; genus Erpetoichthys; species Erpetoichthys calabaricus. The sequence goes on from NC_041409.2 coordinate 51,295,098, forward strand.
AGAAAACGAGTATGGAACTGTTTCCTACCTCCTCCTGACTAATAAGGAAAATAAGAGACATTGTTCATTTCTAATGGGGAAATCTAGAGTGGCACCACTAAAACCTGTAACTATACCAAGGTTAGAACTCACAGCAGCAGTGGTAGCAGTCAAAATAGACAAAATGTTAAAACAAGAACTAAAGATTCCTCTGAAAGAATCAATCTTTTGGACAGACAGCACCACAGTACTACGGTACATTGCGAATGAAAACGCATGCTACAAAACTTTCGTTGCCAACAGAATCGCTGTGATAAGAGAGCACACACAACCCTCGCAATGGAAGTATGTCGCATCTGCACATAACCCACCAGACCAGGCATCAAGAGGATTAACAATAGAAAGTTTTGTCAAAAGTAAAACTTGGATACAAGGCCCAAACTTCCTGATAAAACCAGAATATGAATGGCCTAAGAGACCGGATGAAATGGACCTGTCTACTAGTGACGATCCGGAAATCAAAAGGTGTGTAGCAAATTGTGTAATTGTTGAAGAAAAAATCGAACCAGTAAAAAGACTTGTAGAGCACTACTTTAAATGGTTCAATTTAAAGAAAGCAGTAGCGTGGTTCCTTAGGCTCAAGGACATGCTAATGCGCCTGAAAGAAGAGAGCAAGGCAATTCAATATACAGTCAGTAAATCTGGACACAGCCCAGAGAAACAAAAAACACTGATCGCAAAACATATGAAAGAATACAAATCATCAATGAGGCTAAATCCACTGTCCATAGACGACTTATCTAAAGCAGAAGACGAACTTATTCGCTTTACTCAATTAAAAGCTTACCCAGAGGAATTTAAAGCCCAATACAAAAATCAGCTTATAAAAAAAGTAGCAAAATCATCAAACTGAATCCAGTTTTACAAGAAGGAATATTAAGAGTCGGAGGTAGACTTAGCAAATCTGCTATGCCAAAAGAAGCCAAGCACCCTGCAATTATTCATAAAAGTTCGCATATCGCTACGCTCCTAATCAGACATCTTCATCAAATACACAAACACTGTGGACGTAATTATTTATTAGCAGAACTACGCCAAAAATACTGGATACCTCAAGCAAACGCAGCTATCAGAAAAATAATTTCAAAGTGCACTACATGTAGAAGATACAATGCGAAAGTAGGTGAGCAAAAAATGGCAGATTTGCCAGAAGATCGCCTAGTGCCCAACAAACCACCTTTCACTAATGTTGGAGTTGATTATTTTGGTCCCTTTTTTGTCAAAAGAGGACGAAGCTTATTTAAAAGGTATGAAGTAATCTTCACCTGTTTAATAACTAGAGCCGTGCACATAGAGGTCGCGCATAATTTAGACACAGATTCCTGCATACAAGCCATACTCAGGTTCAAGAGTAGAAGAGGCCGAGTTAAAATCATGCGCTCAGACAATGGAACAAATTTTATTGGAGCAGAAAGAGAGCTAAGGGAGGCTATAAAAATTTGGAACACGAAAAAATCGGCAACGAAATGATGCAAAGAGAAATCAAATGGATTTTTAACCCACCATCAGCCTCTCATCAAGGAGGAGTTTGGGAGAGACAAATCAGAAGTATAAGAAAGATTTTAAATTCGACATTAAACCAACAAACCCTTGATGATCAAAATCTTCCTACGTTGATGTGCGAAGTGGAATCAGTACTTAACAACAGACCCCTCACAGAGACATCAAACGACCCTAATGATCTGGAACCACTCACACCCAATCATATATTATTGATGGACACTCAACCTGAAATACCACCTGAACTCGTTTCAGAAAAGGAACCATATCCAAAAAGACGCTGGAAACAAATGCAATACATGGCTGATTTATTTTGGAAAAGATGGACTAAAGAGTATTTGCCAATACTCCAGCAACGTCAAAAATTGCTTGCACCAAGAAGAAATTTTGAACCAGAGGACATTGTCTTAATTGTAGATAAAGCTACGCCTCGCAATTCCTGGGTAATGGGTCGAGTCATCAAGACAATGCCAGATGCCAAAGGTGCAGTCAGAAGGGTTTGCGTGCAAACTAAAAACAACACACTGGACAGACCCGTGAACAAACTGTGCCTGATCCAGGAAGGATCAAGTAATTGAAATGATTGAATCTTAATTGCATGCTTAATTTTAATTGTGTTTGTGAATTTACAGTAGAGTTTAAATTTTAAGTAAGGTTTTGGTTTAGTAAAGTAGTGAAGGCTCCTAGTAAGTAATGTTAAAGTAATTGATTTCTGCCCTAGCATAAACATTCCTTACAGTTGAAACCGACAGTTTAAACCTCTGAGATAGCTTTTTGTAGTCTTCCCCTAAACCATGATGCTGAACAATCTTTATTTTCAGATCTTTTGAGAGTTGCTTTGAGGATCCCATGCTGTCACTCTTCAGAGGAGAGTCAAAGGGAAGCACAACTTGCAATTGACCACCTTAAATACCTTTTCTCATGATTAGACACACCTGTCTATGAAGTTCAAGGCTTAACAAGCTAATCCAACCAATTTGGTGTTGCAAGTAATCAGTATTGAGCAGTTACATGCATTCAAATCAGCAAAATTACAAGGGTACCCAAATGTTTGCACAGCTAGTTTTTCACATTTGATTTAATTTCATACAACTAAATACTGCTTCACTAAAACTCTTTGTTCGGAAAACACCCTAGTACTCAGATGTTCCTAGGAAATGAAAGACATACCACTGTTATCTTTTTTGTTGAAAGTAGAGTAAATTATTATGCAGGCTGCGAGGGGTTCCCAAACTTTTTCATATGACTATAATTACTAAATGTGACAGACATTACTAACTGCAAAAAGTGAATTCAGCTCTTGAATGTCTGCTAACCATTTTACACATGGAAAGTTTTTTAATAATGGTCTGCTAGGTAGGTGAGAAAGTTTCACTTTAATAGTCTCATCAGCACCTCTACACACAGCCAAGCTCTATTCTGTCCCTGTTAAGCAAACACTCCTGCAGTAAAACTTGCATTCAGAAGAACAGTCTTTTGTACATTATGACTGAACAAAAGGCCAGCTTAAGAACATCTCAAAAAAATGCAGTAACAACATTTTAGATTTTACATCTTCAAGATATGGTGATGATGCCATTTCTCTTAAACAAAAAGCAGTTTTGTACATTACAAAGCCATTTTCATGTTGCTATTCATATAATTATATTAACTAGCATTGTTGTATTGGCACAGTAGGAAGGGTGTGTGTCTGTCTGTCTGTCTGTCTGAGACCGAGAATCATGGGGAAAGAACTTGTGCCCTATTCATGATGGACAGCCACAAGAGAAATAAAAAATTCAGCAATCTGGTACATGAATACTTTTGTTTAAGCCAAGCTACTGCTCCAAAAGACCAAGAAGAGGGGCAAAATTAAGGTAGACGATGTAGAATTGGCAAAATAAACAAATAATGGGCTAGATCCTGCAAAGCTTAAACTCAAAACGTTTTGTAAATGTTTCCTTCCTACTGTACTTTTTATTTTAAAAACTTCCCATTTCTTTATTTGCACAAATTTACAGCACTCTATCTGGTTAAAGGTGGCCCCCATGTGTCCTCCCCAAGCAGTTGTCATGTGTGAAGATTAAATAAAATTAATAAATGGGCACTTCGCTGTCTTACCTCTTACCACAGGCCAAACACTCCAATAGAGCAATTTAAATTGAAACACATGAAACATAAGGCACTGGTGTCTTTTCGCTACTACCAAGAAGATATTTCATCTCACTGCAGATGAGGACTTATCAGAATGCCAATGTCCACACTTTTCTCTCATTCCATAAAAGCTGTAACTACACGCCTGACCAACACTTTTACGGAGTACAAGGTCAAAGGATAGGTTCAATATTCCACAATATAAGAGATAACTTGAAACAAAAAGTGCAGAGCTATCTGTCTAGGGATGCTTTAACAACTAACTGGTTAATTAATACCAGTGAACACTTAAGGTGCAGATATGTCCCTGTTAACGTTTTTACCAGCATTTAAATGGAGTCAACAAAAATTAGCACAATTGGACATGTCACAACATACAAGTGGTTAGGCAGATCGGGCCAACAAAGGGGAGTCCAACTACACTTTATTCATGTCCTATGGATGGCGTCAGCTATAACTGCCGATTTAATGCGAGGCGAGCCCCGCTGCTGTAAACAGTCTGGTCACTAAAGTTCATATATTATGTTGTGCCATATCTAAAACGCAACTCGTATGCCATTTCAGCAACTCACAAGATAATTTATATGCAGTCTTTCACCTTCAGACCCTATAAGTGAGTATCAGAAGATAAACCTGAAAGAAGGAGGCCTCTTTCTTTTTTTTTTTTAAATTTCAAACCCATACTCTACCACTGCTCATTTAATAAATTAAAAAAGGGGTACACAAGTTTTTTCTGTATTGTTCAACCATATCGGACCATACCTGAAAGGTGCACCATATCTTTCTATTAAGAAAGTTAACAGAATTATGTGTTTATTTTTCAAATAGCAAGAGGAAATGAGATTAGATGAGTAAACTCAAACATATCTGTCTATATACAGTAAAACAGCAGCAGCTGCCTGGTCATGACAGTGCCATTACCTTTTTGATGAAGTCCTTTCTTCTCATAGAGGATGATGAGCTCGCTATACTTGTGAGCCTTCTTCAGGACATATTCACTCTCTTCAATGTGACAGTGGTTATTCTCAAGGCGAAGGAGTGGTGCCACCAGAGCAACATTAGTCTGTAGTGCAGGAAACAGAAACAGACACACTAGCATATGGGTGCTTTAAAAAGGTAGCATATACTAGGAGTAAGAAACAAAACAATCAGACATTTATTTAGTTAAATATGAGGTATCGTTTAACTCCTCACATGTGAAAATGTAAATGTGCTTACATTCATTTCTTATTATACAGTTATGGCAATCTATGATTTAAGTGTTTGTCAAAGGGAAAACTTTGGGCCGTGGATGTCAAGCTCTGTTTCTAGAGGGTCATATAGACTGTATGTTTGTTTTATTTGATTTATTTTTTAAAATAATAAGTAAATTAATGCTGCTAATCAGTGATGAGCAAAAACAGCCAAGTTTTACTTTGTAGATAGTTAATGCTAAAGTTTGTTTCATAAGCAATGTTGCAATTGAAAACATGACACTCACTAAAAAGAGCATTTTAGGGGGTTTCTAATTATTTTTGTGGAAAAACAAGGAATCCTGGATTTTTTTTTTTTTTTTAAATATGACATGCTGCTTATTTTCTTCTGCACAGCACTACACAGGAACTTGCCCTGCTTCTTGATTTCTGCAGATGAGGAAATGCAAGTTGAAAACAGACGTGGAGAAATGTACTCAATACTATTTCTGTCACCAAAACGAAATCACCAAAACGGTTATTAGAACTGGCAAAGTTAGCATCATATTACTACAACTACAACACATGTTTTACTGCTCAACAAAAAGTAAAACATGACAGGAAGTGATTCTGGTGAATTTTCACTAGAAAACTTAAACACTAGAATCACTGAAGCCTACGAAAAAAATTGTAATACTGGGCCATCTTAAATTCCTTCACTCGTCTTCATCAGCGTCTTTGTTTTGCAAATGTGTCCATCGACACAAGCAGCAAACAGCGCGCTCACTCATCCCCCACCGAGGCAGCTGAAGTCAAGTCAGATGCAAAATTCTCAGAGGTCAAGTCTGTTTATCTGGGTGTGAGGTGTCTGGAATTATATATGGTAAATAATACATTTTTACTTGGAATACATACATTTCATATGTGTTCCGTTTCTACAACGATCTGGTTAAATTTAGGATGACAGGAAATGCGAGGCAAGAAATGTTGAATACATAACTAAAACAGAAACTTTTTTCAAGTTATAGTAATAATTGACCAAATGTTGACATGAAGTGTATAATGTGTGAAGACTGTGTGAAGTCCAAATATAAAATAAACACTTTCACAAAATGTATAACGCAACAAGTGAGCTTTTATATATAATTATAATGAATGACAGTCTGATAGCGGTCACAGGGCATTGGATATTTGATTGCCGGTACAACAAATAGTTCTGAGCAGGCATCAACCACAGCAACAACTGTGGTCATCACTGCTCTTGTGCAAAGAATGGAAGTAAACGCCATTGGAAAGGGATAAGCAAGTTTGTTGTACCACGTGAACATCACTGAGAGAATAAAAGTGAATAATAAAAAAACAAGTACTAACTTTTACAAGCAGTCAAAATTTACACCGGGTGTAACAAACTCAAATCAAATGAATGTTTTTATTATATAATAGTAATAATAATAGCATCCTACTACTCAAAATAGTAAATGCGGGGAGGACCTGGGATTAAACACGGAATCTCTTGATTATGAAGCAGCCGATCTTATCTCTACACCATCTAAGCAGACATGTTTAGGTTGTGACAAATGATATTTGGGCTTCGGTTTTTAAACATTAACAGCAACATATAAATTGAATAACACCTTTTTTCATAGGCTTCAGGGATTCTAGTGTTAATTTAAACACTTAAAGACAGCAAAATAGATACAGAATTGGCAAAGGGGAATGCTTCCAGACAGGAACTAAACATCGTTCTCAAAGAGTCAATGCTGTGAATTTTGCTGGTTTCACATACTTTTTTGAAAGGCGAACCACTCTAACTTTTGCTCCAACTTCGGTTCTGCAAGAGTCACTGACTCATCAGTACTTCTAATAGAATATTAATTTTTGGCTAAATAGTTAAGATTAACAACTCATACTTTTTTTTTTTTTTTAAAAACTTATTAAAGCTACATATCTGTATTTGCAATCTTTTCTTTTGGTACCTATGTCTGTTCATCTTAAAGCATCAATTTCATTAAAAAGTTTGGGAGAAAATAGAACAATAAGGAAATACTAAGAAGTAATAATCTACCTCAGTAGACTTACATTCAGAAAAGTCTGACGTGGACGAATGAGAGCATTGAGAAGCCACATAAAGTCATTCCTCAACATTTGCGTGTTTAACTTTCATGACTGCAAGTATTCATGCCGTTTTTTTTTTTTTTTTACTTTCATGCTAGCAACCTCACACATTTGCTGGGTTCATGGCTTTGCAGAAAAAAAATGAGAGGCACTATGAACACAAGTATCCTAGTAGATGCTTCACTGGTCTTTTTCACTCTCCTGTTGTATAGTAAAGAGCTCCCTGTGCATATGCAAGTGTAATGCAAGTCCTTCGGGTGCTATGCCCAAGCGTGCAAAGTCAGTGACGCAGCTAAGTGAGAAAATAAAGGTGTCAGATCGTCTAATGTGTTTAACATTAACCAACAGACCAACTTGGCTAGAGACATTGAGACTGCTTGCACCAAAATCGATTACAACCTTGAGGTTAAACATCAACACACCTCTGTTATGCTCCCATGCTCCGAGAACTTTAAGGAACACCAAGCAGATATCGCTGGCATGTTATTTCAAGCAGATGCGTCCTTCAGTGCCAACTTTGAAGGACAGAGTGTTGCAAGTGATGTTGAGAACTGTCTGCAATGACTATTTTTTTTTAGGGTCACAGAAAAGGAAACAGAATTCTAATGTATAACCAACAAAAAACAAAAAATTTTTTTCTGCATTACGAAAACGGTTTATTAACATGAATAGTGTTATGTTAAGAATTTTATGCAGAAAAGTGTACTTTGAGCAATCTCTAGTGAAAATTTACATATTATGGTGGTCACAGGAACCTAACTCTCTATTTCTCATGGGTTCAATGTATTAACATTTGCATTTTTGGCTTTGGCGCCATTTCCTAGGAATGTTACTCCCACGAAAGTTGATCCATACCGTTATGACCCTATGGGGACTGAGCAAGACACTGCTAGTTTGCTCTGTTCTGTCATGATGTGATGTACTGAAGCTTATTCTTTAATCTACCCAAGAGACTTAGCACAGATATTCAGTTTATTAGCCACTCCCTAAAATATGAAAATGCTTGAGCTTAACAAAGTGACAGACTCTCATGTTATTTATATAGCCACATACTCCACTTAACACAATCACTGACTCACTGCATTACTGATGGACCAACCCAAAATGAATATTAGATATTTACCTAGGAGAACCCACTTCTGATGATGAAAGCATTTTGCATAGACCTCTCTATGTCACGTGAGGTTCAAATTCATGTTTTACATATCTTTGTTCATTTTTGACTGTTTCATTTATGTTGATTACGTGCATCATTCTTTACTTTTTCTGTCTATGTATATAAGCAGCCACTGTTATGTTACGTGTGTCTTGTGTGTGGTCCCCAAAGACAAAGGACCACCTGCCAAACACTGCCAGCATTCTACCATCTGCCCTATAAATCTAGAGGTTTTCCAAAGTTTAGTGTGCATTTACAATGAACTTCCAGGGAGCCGACAAGCTAACTGTGTTTTTGCTGTGCTTATGCAAATGGTACATTTTGGAAGTTTGACCCTTTTGCTGTTTTTCGACCACTCCATTTAGACTTTGTACTGAGACCTTGTTCGACTTGGATTGCTTTTGTACTGCATGGAGCTTCATTGTGACTAGAATACTGAGATGAATAAATCATCTACCTTATAAAGATTCTGTGCTTGCATTTATTACTAGTCAGTGTTTGACGGTGATATCCGCCTTGAGACGGCATTACTGGAAGTGTTTGGCACTATGTGCTTTGGAACTCCTGTGTTGCACTCCATCTGAAGTGGAAAGTCAGAATTTTCGAGTTCCTAGTCAGAGTTTTCAACTGAAATGGCCCCTTAAGTTGGATTGCCATCTTGGAAATTAAGATCTGGTTCTATCAAGCCCGAGTTTGCCTGTTGTCAATCCACTTGGAGTGCCACAGCACCATATTCGAGAAAGCACAACAAAGGTTTTGTTGGATGCATCCATATCGGTTTTCTGAACTTTTTACAGGATCACGATTAACTCAGGTGTGATGTTAATCCCTGCTCCGATATCTGACTTCCGAGGTAATTGGAATACAGTACTAGTTCACGACACACTGCACCAAATGCTTCCTAAACACTTTTGCAGATGGAAGAACAAATCTCATTTTTTACATACTACAAAAAAGCAAGATCTTTAGCCTTCAGCTACTAAAACTCTAAACCTGTTGAAGAGCTCTAAAACACAAAATTTGCCAAGTCATCTCATTACCACAAACTCCAACCTATGACAGTGAACAATGAAATTTCATGATTCAATTAAAGGAACAGCTTTCAGATCCTCCAATGACTGCCCAAGCAGGATGATTTTCATCAAGTTACCAGTTTGGATGTGATCATTACAGAACCTCCACTGCAGGTATTCTTATCAGGCAAATTTACTCTTGCCATACCTGCATATAATCAAACTGCTTTGTTCAGCACATAATAAATTCTGAAAACATCTTTCTTCCTTTGTTTGATACAGGCAAATTAATGATTGTTGGTCAATGACGGACTAAGTCCTATTTCCTGTACCTTCTTCTAATTATCCCACAATAAATCAGAAATTATGTCACTGGTATACTTGCATGCAGGTAGCACTTGAGCAGGGTGGTGTCAATTATCTGAAGCAGTTTTTTGCGGGACTTGATTGTTGGAGTGCCTTCCATTAGAGGAGATGTGGTAGAGGGATCCGAATCATTCAGCTGCTTTACCAGGTGGCTGCGTTTCTGTAAAAGAGATACTTTTGAGTTATCACATGTCTATCACTGGCTTCTTGTAATGTCTGAACCTCCTAAAACACTTTATCAAGTGGGGTCTGGCTTGGATGCAACATATATCTAAGAATCATCAAAATCTGTTATTCAAACAAATATTGTTAACTGTTGAGAGCCCCCAGACACTAAAGCAACAAAGCTGTAAATATACACCCACACCCTTGAAACCAATAGGGAAAGATTTAATTGGATAGAGCAAACATGTACATAAAAATCCACATCCTAGCTCATTTTACAAATTTGTGATCTGGCCTTTCTAGAGACTACCTGCACTACCATAAAAAAACTATCCAAGTCTGTACCATGGAGCTCTGTGAGTCATGTAAGGAGTGCAAAAGGGAGAAGGTAGTCTGCAAGTTAGCATAGGCGTGTGGCTAAATTCTTGGACAGGAGTATTCAAAGTCATATATTATACCTAAGTTTACTTGATGGATGCTATTTAATACATTGTAACAACAGAGATACCTTAACATAAGGACACACTAATGTAAAAAGCACGGGGTGCTAGAAACTATTACAATAGACAGAAAAAAAAAATGAAACATAGAGATACCAGGTAATTGAAAGGAATTACTTTGGGCATCTCTCTCCTAGGAAGTCTGAATTGCACTGATTGTGCATGTATATTAGTTTCAAAGTCAAACGGTCATTTGCATCAAAGGAGAAGCAAGACTCATAATTAAAGAGGACTCTGCACCACTCAACGGCATTCTAGCATGTTTCAGCCCAATACAGTCATCGATAATGTGTGTGGTTAATAGTTCATGTAATAGTCGGCCCAAGGACCAAAAGATTACCTGCCTACCCATGAACTTCTACATGGTAGAAAGCACTGATACAGAAACTTGTGCAGGGTTCACAATAAGTCACTACAAATACAGCTCTTTAAGTATTAACTGCCAAAGAGTGTTTTAAAATGTGTGAAATCTACTAGAGTTTGTAAAATAACTCACCTGTGTCAGGTAGTCTATAAGTGCTAGATGTGCCCTTTCCAACTCAGCCCCCGACAGGCTAGGAAGAGGATTGGGGTAATGCAGCTGTTTTCTGTAGTCAGAGGGAAGCAAGTCTGGATACAGCCCGATCACATGAGTAGGGTCTGAGGAGTACACAGATGACATTTAAATGAAAACACTTTAAGACCATCCATTTGCTTCCTGTTTCGCTACCCATGTTGACTTTAAAGACTTGGTGTTCTTTAATATGTCAGCAAAGCACCCCTCGTTTGCATATTTTAATGCCTTGCCGGTCACTTGCTAGATCTTTCAAGCCATGTTTTATGGCTCTGTATACCCACAAATAAAGTCCGGGGCTTCTGTCCACCATCATACCTGTCCCCAATTTGGCAAACACCTGCATAGAGTCATCAAAGCGTTTCTGGCAGAAAAGGTTGAATGCGTACAGGTTCTGGATGTGGTGTATTTGTTGTCTTTTGTCTCCATCTGAATCATCTTTCATTTTCTGCAAAATAATCAAATAGGAAACTATATTTAAGTGGCCTGTTTGCTTTAAGTGTACTGTTTTAGCCATTAGATTGGTGAGGAGAACTGCAGATTCAATAGTTGTCCAGCCCTTTGTTTCAACATTTATCACCACAAAATACAGAATGATATAAAATCAGTTTGAGCAATGTCACTGCACTGGCAGTATCTGAATTGCATACTGTGCTCCCACCTTTGAAATGTAATGTAAAAGGGGGGTTTGAAAGGAGATTCCCACTCTATTCAAATGGATGTTTAACAAAGCTCATTATTGTATTACCTTTGTATCATTTTTTATCCTTAATAAAATAAACTCTGAGAATAAAATAAAATCATACTTGTGCAAAACAAGAATGTATAAATATGGTGAAAGCGGAAAGCATGAAAGTATCCTTACTAAACAAAGACTGATTAGATCATGTGAGATACATCCGCACTCCTAAGGCTAGATATGAAATGCTGAAGGGCAGTTACTTAAAAGCACTTTAAGATGCTCTGAGTGACAACAATTACTTATAAAGCATATTTTATAGACAAAAGTGGCTAAAACTTAAAACACTTTGCATACTTTGCAGAGGAGTTACAGAGTTCAACAGCTGAGACTGGAGTGAAGGTGCATTAGTCAAGTATGTAGGTTATTAGGATCTTGATTGTCATGTACTATCTACAGTATCTATCTACACACAGTACTTGCATGTTGTAATCGACACGCAACATGTCACCCTCTTTACTGCTACCGCTTGAAAATATATTACTGTTCATCACCTTCCATGAATTTAGAGCTTTACAGATTTACAACATAGGATTATGTGTCAAGTATTTCTCTTTAAAATCGGTGCAATTAAGTGAATCTCCACCATGTATGGGCCATTCAGAAAGGCCATTTGAATACAGATAGAAAAAGAAGCATACTCTGCTATGTCCTACAGCACCTGTTCTCCCTTTCCCTGAATTTACATAATGTTCCCTAGCTGTGGAAAACATCCTGTGTGGTCTCAGTACCCAAGAAACGGCATTCCCAAGGATTTCAGACGAGTTGCTTTTGCTTCATACATAAAGACGACCTTTGACAGACTGGTCCTAAAACAGCTACAAACCCTAGTTTCAGAATATCTGATCGTTTCCAGTTTCCCTATAGACACATAGAGGTGTGGAGGTGTGCTCTGATCTACATGCTCCACAGAGCCTACTCCCACTTGGACCAAGCCAGCACCACAATCAGGATGTTCTTTAATTTTTCCAGTGCCTTTAACACATGAAGAAAAAAGCTCATGGCCTTCTTTCTTGATGCTCCCACAATCTCCTGGATCTTGGACCACCTGACCAAAAGACAGAAGTTTGTTAGGCTGAGGGACCGTGTGTCAGAAATGGTGGTGTGTAATACTAGAGCACCTCAGGGAACTGTCCTGTCCCCTGTCCTGTTTTCCCCTCTACACAACAAACTTTCAACACAATACCAGCACTTGCCATCTACAAAAATTTTAAGATTAATCCTTCATTACAGAATGCATTAATAATGGAGATGAGTTGGAGTACAGGAAGGTTGTGGATGACTCTGTCTTGTGGTGCTGAGACAACAACCTACAACTCAACATAAGCAAGACAAAAAATGTGGTGGTGGACATTCAGCATGATAAGAAGCCTCCAAGACCAGCCTCCATCCATGGGGAGGACATCGAAGTGGTGCAAAAGAACCTCAGGTTTACATAAACAACAAACTGGACTGGTCTGACAACACAGTGGCACTGGACAAGAAGGGCCAGAGCGGATCGGACTTCCTAAGGAGACTCAGGGCTTTGAATGGGTTCAGCAAGCTGCTGGAAATGTTCTATCAGTCCATAGTTGCCAGTGTGGTGTTCTGCACTGCAGTCCCCTGTGGAAACAGCCGGAGCATTAAATAAACACAATGCCTGAACAAACTTATCAGGACAGCCTACTCAACTACAGGGCGAACCCTCGACATACTGGAAGCTGATGTAGAAAAGAAGAGGATGACATCAAGAAAAAATCCCCTCCAGGAGGTGCTTTGTTGCAGCACTTTTAGCCACAGGCTCATTCCACCATCATGTGTTAAGAAGTGCCTCTGGGGTTCTTTTCTGCCCACTGCTTTTAGGCAATTCTGTTTCCTACCAAAGTACTTTTTAAGATCATTTTGAAAATATCTTTTATTTACTTATTGGATTGCATATTTTGTCCTGTGATTCTGCATCCTTGATTTTAATGTGTCTGCTGCTGTATGTATCTGAATTTCCCCATAGAGTTAATAAAGTTTATCTAATCTAAAATTAAAAAAGTTTTCTACATAAGTCAATGGCACAAAAGAGGCCATTTCTTGTAAGAGAACATCTGGCATTTTCCAAAAAGCAAAGCATGACCCAGTGGTGATGAGGGATAAGGTTTTGTGATCAGATGGCACCAAGATGGAGCTTGCCAGCCAAAGCTCAAAGAGATATGTGTGGCACAACTGTAACACTAGCTACGCCATCAAAAACTTAAAATCTACAGTGGAGCATGGTTGTGATAGTCTCATGCTGCAAAGCTGCTTTTCATTAACCAGGACTGAGCATCTGATTAAAACAAAAGGCATGCTGAATGGGAGAAGTGCAAGTAAATAGTGGTGCCTTTTTTAGTCTGCTAAAAAGCTTGTGTAAAAGTTGATCTTTTAGCAGGACAATGGCTGTAGCCATATGGACAAAGTGACTTTGGACTAGCTCATGGTAAAAAAGATGAATGTCCTGCATTCAGGTGAGAAGGATGAAAGATTCAAAGTAAGATAATTATATTTACTAATCAAGCACCAGGAAAGTGGAGACTCATTTTATGTTGATTAGCCCAGAAATTTACTGACTATGTGCATGCGACAATAAGGGCCCTATAAACTATTCGTCCAAGGCCCAGGATAGTAATAGACACAGCCATTATGTGCATATCTAGAATTGCATCTAGCAAGTGGTATAAAAAGTAAGAGTATGCAGAGGATAAAAAAAATTATTTGAACAGCGACAGGGCCAGAATTTGAACCCTGAGACAGCGGCTCTAGTGGCTGTGGCACTTATAAGAATTTTAAGGACATCAGTACAGTAAGTAAAATGTGATGAACACAGTAAAAGCACACAAAGAACATATTTGAATGGTATGGGAATTACTGCAAGTCAAGTTTAAATTACAAACCAACTACTGATATAAATATGACAAAATGTCTAACTGAAATATCTAATTTTAAAGAATGTGTCATTACAAAAGCAGCTATAAATAATTTCTGGAAATTATGTAGGTGAAAAAATCCTGAATGTTGAATGTATTTAATAGTACATGACACATTAATATAATGTTTGGAACTGGATAGAACTGGCTTGAGCAGACATTTCTCTCTTATTTTCCAAGCAGAAGTGTCAGTGAATACTTTTGAGTATGTGCAAATGGAGAGATAAAGCAACTAGGTCATTTTTATACTTTATGAAACCCACAGCAAACTACCCTAAGGTTTATAAAATCTTTTATTTGCTATTACATTTTCTGCAACTGCATCACATGCTTATTATTGAAAAAGCTAAAAATTAAATTTCTCATTTTTCAGTTTGATGGCGTTTAACTCTTGATTCCTCACGGTTTAAATTAATTAGAAGGATAAGTGACCTTTTGCTATATCTCAGCCAGGGTTCGTTCAAATGATTGTTTTGTGTTGGTATAAATCATCTGTATGTGTTACTATGTCTTTCATTTATGATCTGCAGTATTCTTTACATTTTATGTATCTGTATTTAACACTTTGTTATCTTCCATGTGTTTTGAGGGAAAGCCCCCCCTCAGGAGGCAGGGCCACCTGCCAATCACTGCCAGGAACTGCCCTCCACCCTATAAATAGAAAGGGTCTCCCACAGTTCCTGGTTCATTGTGATTACACTCTGGGTTGGTGAGTTTACTGGTGTTTTGTTCTGCTTAGTGCTTTTTTTAACATTATTAGACTTTTTGACATCTTGTTGGATTCTGTATTAGGACTTTAGTTGCTTTTGGAATTGCCTTGAACAGGCATTTCATGCCCTTTGTGCATTTGGGAGCTTCACAGTAATACAGAGCAGTTTTTGTGAAGAATAAAATTATCTATATTACTAAACAACAGTTGTATAATTATATGCACAGACGCAATTATATGCACAGATGCAGGACGCACCGAGGTGCATGTGCACAGCGCCTCAGAGTCAAACCCAGCGGCTTCCCAGAGTCAGCAGGTGGCGCTCAAACAACACAACCTGTAAACTAAACTTACTCTAATCCACTGTGTCAGCAGTCAGTGTGGCATACTTGAATCACATTACGGTAATTCAGTATTAAAAGTACGTTGAATTATGATTCCTAACAGGAAACGACTTCTACCTAACGACACAGCCACAGAAAAACAAATACGAGACCGCATGGATAAAAACAATAAACGGAGGCTCCTACAAAGCGCTTCAGAAACACCAGAAGCAAAGACGTCACGGCTCCAAAATGAAAGAGCTCAACTAACGGAAATACAAAAACGAGCCCGTATGGATAAAAGCAATGAACGATGTCGCCCACAACGCGCTTCTGAAACAGCACAGGTAAAGGAGTCATGGCTCCAAAAAGAAAGAGCTCAACGGTCAGAAATACAAAAATGAGCCCGTATGGCTACGACCTATAAACTAAACCTGAGGTAAAGCGTGCACGCCAGGTTGTACAGTATATATGCACAGATGCCAGAGGCAACAGGCAAGCCGTACACACTACCACCGCAGCCAAAAGCGAGACTGTATGGATAAAAACAATACACGACGGCGCCTACATTGCGCTTCTGAAACACCAGAACCAGATGAGTCACAGCTCCAAAAAGAAACCGCTTTAGTACAAATATGTTTATTTAATTAAATGAAAACTTTACCAGGATGCTCACACCCTCCATCGTTTTTCATTCCTCCACAGATCGGAGGGAATAGAAACTGATTGCCATTCTTGCATTTGCAATTCTTTAGAGAATCGACATGTAAACTAAACCTGAGGTAAAGCGTGCACGCATGGTTGTACAGTATATATGCACAGATGCCAGAGGCAACAGGCAAGCCGTACACACTACCACCGCTGCCAAAAGCGAGACTGCATGGATGAAAACAATAAACGAAGGCGCCTACAACGCGCTTCTGAAACACCAGAACCAGATGAGTCAGAGCTCCAAACAGAAACCGCTTTAGTACAAATATGTTTATTTAATTAAATGAAAACTTTACCAGGACGCTCCCACCCTCCATCATTTTTCATTCCTTCACAGATCGGAGGGAATAGAAACTGACTGCCATTCTTGCATTTACGGTTCTTTACAGAATCGGGGGTTTACTGGTACATACAAAGGATACAGTGTTTGCTTTTTTTACTAGCTGGGATTTGGCAGTGTACCCTCCTCTAGTGCGAATTTTTGGGACTATGTGCTTTGAAGCTATTTTAGGGCTTGGGATGCCGAGTCATAATAGCTCTAATGGAATTCATAATACACATTGCCGTCTTGTGCACTTTATATCATATATGAATTGTATACTGCATTGTCCAGGGATCTCCCTTTTTGCAAAAAGAAATAAAAACGGATGACAAGCTTCATCCTGTCTGGTTCTGTGCAGTGATGATTTACATCGATTAAATTTCTACTACACTAGTACGCCTTAACAGTAAAAGGCATCACATATTCTACATACAGAAATGAAAAGAGTTTTTGATTTATCAGAGTTGAGAAAAGCCAAGCAAAATGACACCTTTTTGCTTGGCTTTTCTCTACATTCATAATGGCTAACACGGTACAACACCCTAGTACTACTGATTTATCAGAGTAAAACTAAAAAAAAAATAAAAAAAATAAAAAAAACAGGCATTCTAAAGAATTTCAACATACAATTTAAAACACAAGTAAATAAACTGAAGACATTACATTTTGATTAAAGGCAGCCACATTGTCTCTCATAAGCCTTTTCAAACCACAGTTGTTTGCTCTGCAGTGCACTGCACATGAGGAAAAGGAACAATGTATGTTTGAAGGCACATTTTTCCATAAACATCACCCTGAAATTTGTGAATTATGCAGGACCACTTGATGGGGAAAAAAAATGTGGATATGGCTGAAAAACTGCATCCAGGACCCACATGAAACACATCTCAAGTTCTGCTGTGTCCGACTTAAAGACCACTTTACTTACCGCCAACTGAAGTGCGAGCTCAAACTGTTTGTCCTGTAAAAGTTGACGGATTTGGGTTGCTATGGATACAGGAACCAGCCGCCACACAAAGTGGTTACTTGCAACATACACAATGTTAAGACTGAAAGGGAGAGAGTAAAATAGAGGATTTTCATTAAAAAATGAAATAAGTTTAAAATACAAAAGCCATTCTTTATAACAAAACATGTGGCTATCAATTTGTAGATCTGCTTATTCCAACTATGGGCCTCAAGATGGCTGAAATCTATTCTGACAACACTGTTTGCAAGTTCAGGTCAGGTTGGGAAGCATGCTTTGGTATAGCACGTTGCTGCACCCACCACACGGCGCAACATCTTGGGATCCTTGTTGGCAACCTTCCAGGCAGACACGCAGTCCAGTCCCATCCTCCAGAAATTACACTATCTGCCGCAGCCAAATGTTAAGTATGCATCCCCTTGGCCTGGTCCAGCCACTCAGGCCCTCAAAAATGAGGATCCTGTAAGCCGGGTCACCCTCAGGGAATCGCGCCACATGGCCATAGTGACATAACTGGCGCTCCCTCACAATGCAGGTAATGTGCCTCATTCAGGACCCCGTTAGCAACACAAAGTCAAACCAGCGGTACCCAAGATTCCCAAACAGACACAATACCGAAGGAGTCCAGTCTTCGTCTCCGGTCACTGAATAGCGTCCATGTCTCGCAACCATATAGCAACACAGGAAGCACCAGGACACTAAAGACATGGACCTTCGTCCTTTTGCAGATATCAGGAGCACCACACACCCCTTTCAAGTGACCTCATGACCCCCCATGCTCTCCCAATCTGTCTACTGACTTCATAGGAAGAGTCACCAGAGACATGAATGTCACTGCCGAGGTAAGTAAACCTCTCAATAAGGTTTTTTTTTTGCAAGGCAAGTTGTCTAAGTAAGAAATGATCATAAAAGTTAATTCTTCATAATGTACACACCATTAAAAGTAATACTTCAATTAAAATATCGGATTCAATTGTGTTAAACATTAACAGTATAATAAAGTTTAAAAATAAACAGATACCTTACAGTTTGTCTCTGTAACTTCAGCAGCCGGTTACTTACTTATCTCAGGCCATCTCTGCTGTTTCAATTACAAAAAAGCTTGTTCTGACTGTAAAATCTAACAGAATCTTCCTTACCCTATCAACTATTATATTCAAGAACAGACTTCAGCCTTATGTTACACTCATGGTCTTTCTTTTCCTTACCCTGCTGAGCAGATGAACCGTGGTCGCTGCAGCTCCACACTCTGGACCAGCAGTCGGGGTTCAAATGTGCGGATTTCAATGTAGCGTGGCAACACTGCAATGATATAAGGTGGCTGGTGATCTGCAGAAAAGAGTGATGAAATGTACATTGGTATGACAACATGGCAAAATATTGGAGCAGGAAACCAGCCCTTTAACTGAATAGCAGTTTTTTATCTCACACATGCCTTGACTTCGCTCTGTAATTCAGCCCCTAAGATAGGATTTAATCACTGCCATGGACAGTCCATAACTTCATAGGCTGCCCTGAACCAGCACAAATATTGTCAGGTTACTACAAGGAAAAGAATGCAAAAGGAAAGTTTACTGTACATAATATAAGCGAATTTCATGGATAGTTTCACAGAATGGGGACTTTTGAAAAGTAAGAACTTGCATGTGTTTTTAGAAATCAGCCTGCCAACGTCTAAAACATTTGGTAGGAACCCGCAGGACAGAGTTGCTGACACACCTATATTCACCCATACAAGAAGAACAGCTCATCTGTGCAAGGCTTCTCTCTGTTTGGCAGGGGGTCCATCCCTTGACACTGCCTGGAAATGTTTTTACCACTAATATTTTATATTCATCTTACAGCACTAATCTGTAAAACATTCAATTTGGAATGTTCATTGCACTTATTTTACACGCCAACAGCCATCAGTCTGTCTATTGATACCCGTGGCCTCCTCTAACAGGTAAGCACCTTAGGTACTTTTTGCATATGTTTTTGGAAGTGCCCCCAGTCTTTTCTTTCCTGGATGTCTATTTCTAATTTTCTCTTGATCATCACCTGACCAGCTACAGGCAGCAAAAGCACCTTTGGCCTTTCACTGAAAATCAGCTGCAGTGATCAGTAAGTCATCTGGTTCATATGTTAGAGAAAGGCGGGTACCTGTGCAGCTTTCGCTAAGGTGTCTGGCCTGTGATGGCCTTCATTTTCTTCTGCTATCTTCCTAAATTATATCTCAATGGAGTCTAATATCCAGGTTGCATTTCCTTCCTAGGTTTTGCTCAGGCAATTTTCTTTTTAACCCTGTCAACAGAGCAAATCTTTGGGATATGATGGCACATTGGAGGTATTTTTACTATTAACTGTTATGACTGTCTGTCTTGACTTTTTACATTTTTTTTGTCATTATTGAGATCGTGAAAACTACTTATGAACACTTAGCAATTACCAGAGTTTCTTTTTGTCCAACATCTCCTGGACTCACCAATATGTGAAAACCCCCTCATACAATATACCTCTTGACTCATCTTGATGTCTTGTTATGTAAGATGTCAAGCATTTTGGGTACACCCCTGTTTTTGGCCCTCTAGACTCGAAAAACACGTTTTAGGACATTTTTATACCATTTTTTGTGCTGGAAATTACACCCTTATGGTACAGAAAATCAGCAGAGGTTTCAGCAAAAATGATAAGATGGATTTGAAGTTGTGCATGTCAAATCATTGTCTAATGGGATACGACAGGCACAGAAAACTTTGAAAAAAATTGGGCTCGGTAATATAGTTATGTGGGGTGTAATTTCTGATATTTTGAGGTTGCTGACTATGAATATAATAATATTTTGGATACGTGATTCTTTACTAGGGATCTAGCCTTCTATGGTGTTCTTATCAGTGGATGAAAAATGACATTTCTATTAAAATTGTGACTATTTAGACTTTAAACATTTAAATGGAAGTGCACATTTTAATATTTTAAATATTTGATGCTACTACTCATTTATTAATGTATACTCATTACACTAATTCAGAATTTTTGCTATTAAAAAAAATCAGCAAAAAATTAATCAATTTCCCAGTTATTCACAGAAACCTTTTCTCTAAAATGCTATGTCGGTTAGAGAAATGGGGTAATTAGTCTCTGAGAAACAAGGTTAACAGAGGTAGAATTCTCCATTGATAACGTGGTTATGTGACCATGAAACTCTTAACTGGGTTATAGCTAAAGATTCTGTAGGCTGTGCGTGTCTTATTGCACTGTTCGACTTCTCAAGCTCCACACACACTTTCAGCAGCCACAGGTGGAACTATCCACAAGATAAGTTCTCAGAGGCAAATGATCAGGTGATCGTATTGATCCTTCTTTTCCTAAAATATTTTTATCAATCTATATATATAATTCACTAAGCAGCCAACCATGGCATGTAAGACAGAGACCATGGGATACGCACGACGGAGCCACGTCCGCCAACTCACAGAGCCCCGCCCGCCAACTCTAAGACCATGGGATACGCACGACAGAGCCCCGCCCGCCAACTCTAACCCTCCTCCCACGTCATGGGATACGCACGACCGCGTCCACCCTCACAAACTGTTTTACACGCTGCATACAGCGATTCCCATCCACGACAAACATGCTTCTTCTTAGATGGTCCTGCAGGAACAGGGAAAACCTTTGTCTACAAAAACCTGATTCATACCATACTAAGAGCATAGTGTTTTTGTTGGCTTGCCCGCCTGCCCGCCACCTGACTGTTACCAGCATTCACCGTAATGTACTAGAGAGTAAAACTATCGCAGCTGCTACCTCACAAACTGTCTTTATTCCCTGGATTTCCCTGACCCCATCAGATTCAAATTTGCCTTTTACTTTTACACGTAGACAATTTCCTGACCCCATCAGATTCAAATTTGCCTTTTACTTTTGCATGCATACAATTTCCTGTTAGATTAGCCTTTGCAATGACAATTAATAAGGCACAGGGCCAAACTTTCAAAAAGACATGCCTCTATCTGCCAACTCTAAGACCATGGGATACGCACGACAGAGCCCCGCCCGCCAACTCTAACCCTCCTCCCGCGTCCACCCTCACTCTTGAGGCATGCACACTGCCTGCTTATGTGCCCACAAGCAGCACCTCACCAAATACCACCTCAGTCACTTTCGTCTCTGCTACAGTCTACATGCACCTCTGAGCCACGTTGAATTTTCATTGTTCTTTTCAGTTCCGGCTGCTTTTCTATATATAATCCACCAAGTCGCCTGACCATGGGATACGAACGACAGCGCCCCGCCCGCCAACTCTAACCCTCCTCCCACGTCCACCATCGCTCTTGAGGCACTGCTTGCTCATGTGCCCGCCCCCAACACCTCACCAAACCCATCCTCACTCGCTTTGGTCTGTGCTACAGTCCACATGCAGCTGTGAGCCACGTTGACTGTTCATTTGCCTACCATAGCCACCGCTTCAAATGTATTTCATGGAAACAACACTTCTTTCAATGTTATACAAATTCCTGCATCAGGTAACTGTTTGTTTCTATCAGTCATTTTTTCTGGAAAAATGTCATCGACGAAACTGTTGCTCTCGAACTTCGCAACATGGCTGTAACTTTGTTTGCCAACATTGGGATAACTTCGGCGATGTGCATTCCGTTGTTCTTAGTCACGGAAGCATAGTCATACAGTCTGCTCAACAATACGCTGACTACATGAATACTTCCGGAGTTTATGGTGGCGAGGCAGAAATTGTGGCAATGTCCCAAATGCTTCCAGCTACTATCACCATTCACCTCCGAGAACATCCTCATGCCTCTCCTCGAGTTTACAATCTGGCCCAACATCTCTCCATATCCCTGCTCTTTAGCGGTCCTTTGGATCATGGGCATTACGAAGTTCTCTTGCCTCTCAAATACACACGTGATGACCTTCTGGTGCCATCTATGCCTCCGCATAAACTCAAAATTAAAATTTGTTCAGTCATTATGCTTCTCAGAAACCTCCTGCCAGCAAAAGGTCCCTGTAATGGCACTAGACTTTCTGTTACCAGCATTCACCGCAATGTACTGGAGTGTAAGACTATCGCAGCTGCTACCTCACAAACTGTCCTTATTCCCCGGATATCCCTGACCCCATCAGATTCATATTTGCCAATTTCCTGTTAGATTGGCCTTTGCAATGACAATTAATAAGGCACAGGGACAAACTTTCAAAAAGATATCCCTGTATCTGCCAAAACCAGTTTTCAGTCACGGACAATTGTATGTTGCTCTCTCCAGAGTTCCATCTTTTCATTCACTCACAGTCGTATCCTCAAACCCACCCCATTTGAACAACTGTGTCTTTCAGGAAGTGTTCACCCATCAATAAATAATTATGCAGCGTATGCTACACCGCGGGTTGGCTAGTATTTCATAAATCCTTAAATTTATGAGCTGAACAACCTCAGTAGCGTTAAGTAGTCAGACAACTTTTTAAACAACAAGTAACCTAATGCAATACTTATTTTACAGAAGTAAAGATACTTGTATTATTTCTATCCCAGCAGCTGGCTGTATGGCCAGAAGCACATGTACTGCTATGCTACTCCTTTGCAGGGCCAAATCACACAGCCAAGCATTAGAGTGTGCTTATGCAATCTGGTAACAGAAGCCTATAAATAAAGTGTCCACTTAGTTTTCATCCAGCTATTTCCTATAGTTATGTTGAAACATTAATATCGGGTGATGAAGTGGCCGGCCTTCATGCTGCAAATCATTGGTGGCTCTGATCGAGGATGTAAAAAGGAAATGGATTTTATTTACTTCAGATCACATGAAGGACTAAGCACAAGAAAATTATCACAGGCCCCAAGAATGTTTTCAGATTCACGGCAGCCGATGATGACATTTAACTCTTTGCCAAAGGAGAACTCCAAAATGTACTAGAACATGTAAAGATGGGTTTTTAAGAAACAAGCTTTCTGCCTTAACCGGATTACTTACTTTATCCCAGTTATGTGTGTGCAAGTAAACTCATTTAGTGAAAATATTCTGCAACCTTTCTGTGATAGACACTTCCTCCTCAAGTACATCATGCAGCTAGTGTGTTACACATATGCAGTGTCATATATGCAAAAACTTACTCTTGAAATTTTAACAAGACCTTTTGTGCACCAGAACACATTATGTGTGTTGTAATCACTTTTCTCAAAAGCATCAGTCAGGCAAAATTAAAATGGTTTTCTATCCAATATTGCAAAAAAATCAATGGTAAGAGCTAGAGAAATTTGAACAACTGTAGGAAAAAAAATCCCTTTTATTCCCTGTTCAGGCTACAAACAAGCTTGTGGGATCACAGTTACAAGTTAGACGATTATGAAGTTCTATCTATTAATCTAACTTATGGCCTCAATTCTTCTTCAGATGAGTCCACTATCAACTTCCTTATAAATCTTTGCAAAAGGTAGAGAGCAGCCATTTATATTCAAATGTGTGCTTTACTACCTGGAAGTCTTTACCATCCATTTTGTGGGGGTCAAGTTTTTCATTATGAAATTTTACAAACATCAGGCCACAAGGATAAGTGACAGCTATTGATTCTTTTTTGCCATTTGTCTGTTTTTAAAGTTTCAGAAACCAGTATGTTTTGCTAGGCAGAGAGGTACACAGATGGTATCCAGGCCAATTTCTCATGGCACTTCCAAATTATACAGTACTCAAAAATGACTGTATCCCTTTCTAGTGACACCCCACTCCAGTTAGTGTCCACCACTGTCTTGCCCTTCATCTTCTCCATGTAACCTTTTGTGCTTCTGGTTAGACCACCACTTTAAATATTCTACCAGGACTGGTTGCCCTATGGCGGTAAATGTTATCATGCATGTGCATCGGAGGACTCCCTCTAGTGCTATGTCGAGATATATAATAAGCCGCTTGGATGAGAGGGGGTGTTGCCGCTAACCTTGTCTCCTTCTTCTCCCTCTACAGTACCAAAAACTATCCAATGAGGGCACCCATCTCAAGAGAGCCATGAGATGGAACTCAAGCACACTACCAATGGGAATCTTTTCAATTGTTCTTTACCCCACACATCAAACTTTTTTTTTTTTTTTGCTAATGTCTTCGGAAGAATAAAGGGGACGACACGGTTGGTGTCCCAAAAATTCACCTGTTCCAGGGCAAGATCCAACCTGTGAACGCTGCAATCAAGCTCCAGCATCACTGGGTCACGTTTTGGGCCTGCACCAAATTAACATCATTCTGGACAAAAATTTTTAAGTGCCTTTCAGACAGCCTTGGTGTCACAATCCCTCCTAATCCACTAACAGCTGTGTTTGGTGTTCTTCCAGATGGGCTTAAAGTGGAGAAGGACAGACAAACTGTGATTGCCTTCACTACACTATTGGCACACAGACTTATTTTGCTAAACTGGAAGAATCCTAACTCTCCTCTTTTAAGTCAGTGGGTAAACTGATGTTTTATATTATTTGAAATTGGAAAAAATCAAATTCTCACTTAGAGGATCGGTGCAGAACTTTTTCAAAACCTGGCAGGATCTAATCAATAACATTTCAATTCGTATTGCTTTTTGTTTGTTTGAACTAGCAGTATAAAAAAAGACTTACCCATTGCAATTGGGATATCAGTCCAGTTTAGGGCACACTTTTGCGTGCACATGCCTTCTTCATTCAGCACCACTGTTAAGTCATCTTGTCCTACTGCCACTTTCCCATCAGCCAATGGGGCAACCAAAGGCTCCAGCTGTTTCCCAGTGGGGAAAAGTTCTTTAAAGCTGCCTTTGCCATCCATCTGATAAAAAGAAATTCCCTATTAGAATGACCATTAACACATCTCAAGATATTGAAGTTGAAAGACCTTTAATCTGTGGTTGAGGGTCAGCAATATCCACTTAATTAGTGTATAAAAGGATAACTTAACATGACAATGAATTCAAGCGATGTACTTGCTACCATCTGCATGGATGTTTGATTTGATATCCATATTACCTATTCCTACTATTTCCAGAAAAGGAGCAAACGGGATATAAAAAATTAAGACACCTTCCTGTTCTACCAATCCCCTTGTCAGCACACAACACATCATCCTATAATCTTTTTCCACTGGCTACTTCTCCTTTAATGTCTAGCATGGTTGCAGAACAACCATTTACAATGCTTTTTTTAATGGATAGACATGGTGCTGGAAATCTAGAAAACTGGTTGGACTTCCTTTTTTATGAGATTTACAGATGGAGAGACATAAACTAAGGAGCTGAGTGTGATGGCCAGACTTGAATGTAACACTGAATAAAAGTGTTACTGTATTCAAATTATATTTCACAATAATAAAGCAGTGTAACATGTTACAGTTTACATTCATGTAATGCCCTTAAATGATGCTCAATCAGATGATTTTCACCACAATAGACTTGTCAAGCAAAAAAGACTAATCAAAAAAATGTATTTTTTCACCATATACTTTTCTAAGTTTTGAATAATAAGGTGTTGTACCATGTTAGCCATTATGGATTTAGTGAGAAGTCAAGCAAAAATTACCCCTTTTATTGGCTAACTAAAAATTACAATATGCAAGCCTTTGAGGCAACTCAGGCCCATTCTTCAGGCCTGAGTTGCCTCGAAAGCTTGCATATTGTAAATTTTAAAGTAATTTAGTTGTAGTGCTCCATTATGTGAGCTACTATGGCAGTTCAGGCTGCACATGTGTCTTTTTTATTCTGCTGAAAACTTCTTCTAAAGCAGGATACAGGATTTCAGGCCTTTCACAGGTTTATGACAGCTCTATACCACTATACAATGGCTTTTTAGTTTTTACCTAAGCCCCTAAATGATCATTTAGCTTTGAGCCTTACCCCTGTGCCAACGTGAACATATAAAACAGAAAAATGTGGAGAGGACTTACTCGAATAAAATAGTAATCCCGTTTAAATCCCACACAAATTGAGTTTCCACACCACGCCATAGATTTAGGAACATCAGGAGCTGCAAAATCTCCCTGTGTTGGAAGAAAACATGGCATAAAATTTCATAATAAAAACATTTTTTACATCAATAGTGCATTGTTTGTTAACTTATACAGTGACTCTGAAAAGAAGCATGACTAAAATGCATAAATACTGTAAGTGCGTCCCCTAACGGTGTACCAGACAAAGCGAGTCAGGGTCACACACAAGAAACCCACTTTCACAGTACCAGTTCTCAGTTCAGAAGCACTGCTCGAGCCAAAAGTTTAAGGAGGTGACTTGGCAACTTCAAACTTTTGTTCACTGTGTAACCCATTGCAAGTCACTGATGTGGCCACTGCTTCGGGTTAATTAAGTAGGTCAACAATTGAATGGCTCTTTAATGTAGTAAAAAAAAAAAAAAAAAGAATCTTCACTTAATTTCCACAGTCAAAAGACATGGCAAACATGGCACTGCTTTTAAAGGCATTTAGTTTTAGAATATCAGAGGATCCAAAGCAAGAACCAGTACCTAGCATCAAAGAGAGGTTAGGAGCAGGCGCTGATACAACGCACTGCCGCACCCACCATATGACAAACCAACTCAGGATCCCAGATTAGGAGCCGAGTGGAGCCATGCAACGGGTGACATCTCAGCACCACACTAGTTCAGATGGAATGGAACAGTGTGAGGTTTTTTATGGTGGCTGGAGTGCCAATTCTGGTTTGAAAACCCTGCAGGTTGGAGGACCTACATATAGGGCTGGATGCAGATTAATTTCATACCCAGGACAGAGCAATTTCAGGTTAAGGGCCTTGCCTTGCTTTTGGTGTTTACGGGATTCAAACCGGCAACCTTCCGATTGCCAGTGTAGATCCCTAGCCTCAGAACCACCACTTCACCCATTGAATCAAAAGGGGCAAAACAAAAATCAAAAATAGGGACAAAAGAGGGTTGCAGCCAAAACACAAAGCCCTAACGCTAGGGCTACTTGGAAAGAAAGCTAACCATCTATGTATAGACCAAAATGGTTTTTACCATCCACACAGAGATAACGTAAACTGCGATCAACAACAACAACAACAACATTTATTTATATAGCACATTTTCATACAAAAAGTAGCTCAAAGTGCTTTACATAATGAAGAAAAAAAAGAATAAAAGACAAAAAAGAAATTAAAATAAGACAACCTTAGTTAACATAATAAGGAGTAAGGTCCGATGGCCAGGGTGGACAGAAAAAACAAAAAAAAACTCCAGAAAGCTGGAGAAAAAAATAAAATCTGTAGGGGTTCCAGGCCACGAGACCGCCCAGTCCCCTTTGGGCATTCTACCTAACATAAATGAAATAGTCCTCTTTGTAGTTAGGGTTCTCACGGAGTCACTTGATGCTGATGGTTATACAGACTTCTGGCTTTTAATCCATCCATCATTGTTGGAACATCATGGTGCTTTGGGTAGATGGTGGTGATCACTGCAGTAATTATACAGTGGCTTATGACATCAGAAAACTAGAACATTACAGCAATGTTGGTGAGTAAGTCAAAAATATGAGACATTTACTAAATGATAAACATGTTTTAACAGTGATGTGAATTATTATTTTTAAGATGTTAATATTAATATAAAAGAACTTAAGTTTGGCTAAAGGCATTTGAAACAGTCCAGGAAAAAGGAATGAATGACCAGCAAAAAGTCATTTAAAAGGACATGCTTGATCATAGAATTACACAGATTTCCTTTGGAGGTTCAATTCATTTGCTTGTTAAGTTCCAGTGATGTAAATGACCCCTGAAAGCCACACTGCACAGAGAATCACTGATTTTTACACACACCTGTAGATCATAGAACTCCCGATCCTTCCAGTAATAAAGCTGCAATTTCTTCTTGACTGCCACACACATACGCAGAGATGCCTCACCAGAGCTGGACTGCTGCAGAAAAATAAAACACAAGATGCTGTGAACACCATAATGAACAGAACAAAAAAAAATAGTTTGCCATCTTCTCAGTGTATAATACTATAAACAGTATCATATTATGGTAAATTTGAAATTGGACACAATGTTCAAAATGATTAAATATAGCACATAAAAGATTTAAATGCAGATGTGTAATCATAATATAAGTTTAATATGTCACTGTGCTCTGTGCAAATATTTTAAATCTGCTTTTCTGTTCTTCTCACATGTATAACTAACACAAAGCCAGATTTAGTACAGGGGCCCAGCATTTAGAATTGCTAGGCATGCATCTTAAGACAAGACAAGTTAAGGACAACTGCAAAATGGGCAACATGCACTATTTTTGTGTGTTAAGAGTCAGCAAGATATTAGATGATCTTTTCCTTGTTTGGAATGGCATTATTTACCTAAGTGTGGGCCTGCACATGGAGAAAGAATATAAAGGCTTAAAAACATTGCCCGGCACACCTTAGAAGCCAACGGACGGATGGGAGATAACGTCATCCGATCCTGAAAATCCTTCCAGCACAGCAACAAAAATGGCAGACTGTATACACTGAGCTCCCACTTCAGTAATAGTCTTGTCATGGCTTCCTTGTCTGTAATGCCGCGTAAATCGTCATGAAAGAAAGCTAATTTATTTCTCCTATGTGATTTCTTACCGCCGTATCACTAAGAGAGGGGTATCACCTTTTAATATCATATCCATATAGTTTCGGGTTATGTAACATGCCGCAATTAAAAACAAACTTATTCCAACCAGGGAGCTAGCGCCCCCTGCTGGATAGAAGATGTCTCATTAAACATTAGCAGACAGTTCCAAGGTTTCATCGGGCAAATTATTCATATCTAAAGAGAAAGGTAAACCATAAAGTAAACACAGAAAGTGAAACAATATCTTTGTGAGTTGGATAAAAACATACACTACACGAAGAAAGCATCCAAGAAAAGTTCAAAGAAAGGGATGTTACTAGAGTGGTGCCGCTTTCTAATACAGAGAAAAAATTGGGCTTATAAAGAACCACACTCTAGAAAACTTAAAACCATAGTCTAAAGATTTACAATGTGATGACTTTCAAAGTAAAAATGCTACGGGGACATCAAAGGGCCATGGACACCTTCAGGGAGGCCTCAGACCTCTGCTGGGCACAGCTTGATACCACCACTCCAGCGAATGCCCACCACTAGCATCATAATACCTTGGGCCATCCACTTTGGATCGCCTCCACTGGGAGCCTTAGGCAGGTTTCTGTCCTGGAGCACGTTTCACTGATTACAGCAGAAGATATCCATTGAGAATTGTGAAAAGACTGTGCATGGAAATCATAAAGGACTGATGCCAGCAAAGCTAACAGGTTGATGTACAGCTTTAATCAAACAAACCCTAAAACTTTTGAAGTAAGTTTTGTAAAAATATGCTAGAATACACAAATGAATATATTCAATATTTGGACTGAAAAGTAACAGCCACATAAATAATGATTAAAAAAATCAAATGCTAATGATAGCATCTAACTTATATTACAAAATACAGTAAAAATTTGCGATCAGAATCCTTGACTGCTCCTTGTCATGAGGTAGGGAAGGTTGATGTGGAAAGTTAATTTCCAATAGTAGTGGACATGCTGAGCCCAACCTAACATCTTACAATTAATGAGATCTCAACACACACACATTTTGGCAGGTAATAAAATAAAAAAAAATTGTAACTATCTCAAATTTAGACCAGTCTAGGTTATACCTTTAACACTTTGACTCTTTAAATTTACATTTTATATTTTGTTTATTCACACATACTTCAGCTTTCTCTTAATTCTACCTATTTTAAGAGAAACTGCAGATAAAACAAAACTAAAGTTAGTCTACTGTATATTAAAGTGTAGAAGTGCACTACTTGCTTTCAGTGCCTATAAAAAGCATTCAGTCCAAACCAACCCCCACCCACCCCAATGGATTTAATTCAGCTTTTTTGACACTGATCAACAAAAAACTCTTAGATTGGTCCATATGTATTACAAATATTAAAGACAAATTCATGGATTGCTTAAGTATTTAAGGCTCTGTAGATCTCACTAAAACTGAGACCATCTACTTGACTCAAAAGCTCCTTACACATTCAGTCTGAAGTGGCTGATGATGGGTCTACTGCTAACTTAATTATTGTGCAACACTTGTTTCCTGGGTGTAGGGTATAATTTAAGAATGAACTGTAAACTGCTAAATCAGGGGGGCATCAAATCGAAATTTATAGAGGGCCAGAAACAATACTTCATATACCCAACGTGGGCCTGAACATTACAAGGAACAACTACTGCCAGATTACTTTTACAAACAAAACACAAGAGTACCTCTCTGCTCTACACAATCCTACATTCTACCATACATCTTTCTTAAAATCGTCTTCCCTCTTTATCAACTTTTCTTGAACATTTAACACTAGAATCCCTGAATCCTACCAATCAGCACAAGCAGGAAGCAGCCTACTATCCCCCCTCCCACCGCCACAGCTCAACTCGGACAAAAACTTCTCTCAGCTCAAGTATGTTTATCTGGGTGTGAGATGCCTGCAGTTGTATAGGGTAAGTAATATATCGCTATTTGGAACAGATACATTTCATGTGTGTTTCTTGTCTACAACGATCTGTGTAAATGTAGGATGACAGGAAATGCGAGGCAAGAAATGTTGAACATATAACGAGAACAGAAACTTTATTTTTTTCGCAATACACAGAACTGGACCAACACACCTGTAAGTCACAAGCAAAAAGAGTTGCTCCTTTGGCTTTTGAGACAACAGTAATCTGTTGAAATGTAAATAAGTCATGGACGTAGAGGTTGTTCTCTGTCAAAAAAACAAAGAAAAGAAGTAAGTTTTCTTAAATAAGTGACATCTCATAGCAGAAACACACTATATATTAATATATTAGCAAGACTGCTTACCAAGAAGGCTGACCAAGATTTTGAACTGGGAAACAACATGCAGCTACAGAAAGGGAGAGAACAGGAACAAACAAAATCAATTAATGATATGTTTCTGTTCATTCTTTCCCAATTTTCCATCTAACAGTAAAGGAATTTATAACAATCAGCATTTACAACATGGCTTAAGTGTAATCAAGGCCACTTAAAAATTACCAGGCCACACATGAAAAACAGTAAACTAATGTTTGCTACAAGAAAAGAATACATGTAACAGAACTAAGTGGAAGGACAGCTGGGCTCTCACTCACCTGCTGAATTTTCTTGGAGAAATTTTTATTGGACTTTTCCAGAGTTACTTCAAACTTGTTGCTGCCTTTAAGGAAAAAGAACAGGAAGAAAGAAAGAAATTCAATTATGCTAACCCTTCAATATACAGTATAACTCATACATTCATTTTCTGGTCCCATTTTTTCAAAGCATTGTGGAAGCATTATGTGTAAAACAGCAATCAACTAAGAGGAAAATGAAAAATTCAGTTCTGATGGCAAACGATTTATTTCACTACCTCAAGTAGAAATTGTCAGGATGACATGAAGTGTGCGCTTTGACATAAAATGTGGAGTGTGCTGCACTCTGCTCCTAGTCAGATGCATATAAATACATTTTAAATAAGTTTTGAATGAGGACATGTGTGTGTCGCTCAAAGTAAGAGATCATCACTGACAAAGACATTGTGCAGCCTGCATATTCTCTCCTCTCCAACATGTGAAGCTTAAAGGATAAGTTTGGTATTTTTCAAGTCAAACTTATTTCTACACAATCATGGTATATATGCATTTGCCGGGAAAAACTGCATTACAAAGATAAGTCCTTTCTATAAATTAGGAAAAAAATAAAAAAAAAACAAACACATTGTCTGACCTACCATTTTATAATGGAAGCCATGGGGCAACCTATGAAATAAAAGCCTAAAATCTTACAGAATATGTCCTAGTTGAGGTGACAAAAGTTTCTATATAAGAAAATGCATCTTCTGTGATTCATTTGCATGTTTGTGACAGCAAAAGGGATCTGGAAATAAATATTTTATCTCATATTCCTTGTTCTATTTTTCTCAAGGTAAGGGTACGTTTTATAAATCGCTTGTGTGATTGCAGCGGCCTTTGTAGGAAGAGATCTTACACAAACACAGAAGTAACACGATACCAAGCATATGGCAGGAACAGCTTAGTGCAATTTTGTCTTTTGAGAGGAAACCGCAATGCAGGGGATAAAAGGATATAGCGGGCAAAGACAAGCACGGAGGTAGTGCATGTAGCTGGTCTTCTTTAAAAATGGCTGAATTTCATAATTTTGGTGTTTTCTTGATTGAAAATGAAATGTATAAGCTATTTTATGTGTGTTTCATCTTAAACCACAGATTAATGCTCAATAACTGACAAATTTGATTAGCTTTTATAATTATTTTTATTTTCCAGTTGAATCCAGTGCCCAATAAGTTCCAATATAAAATGCCAGGAAAAGCTTTGTTTATTTTTAAATTTATAGAAAACACTTAATTTTAGAGAGCGACTTTGTGTGGAAAATGCTTACAGATGTGGACAAATGTGTTGGGCCCCTTTACAGTTCATTGAAAAGGTGCTTTATGCCTCCTGAAAAGTGACTACATGTAAATCTATTGTTCGTTATATAAACCTGCATGCATTTGACATGTCATCAAGTAAAGCAAAGCAAGTGTGAAAAGAGATCAAGCATTGCTTTTTCTACAAAGAGATTCTAAAAATGCCTGGACACATTTGTTGGTACCCCCTAGAAAAGATCCTAAATGATTGGATTAGTGTGATTTCTTTTTAAATAGTTCTTTTCTTTTATTTGTATCACACGTCTCTAATTGTGCAATCACTCACTCAACCTATTAAAATGAAGAAAAGTCGTCACTGTGCTGTTTGGTATCATCGAGTGTCCCACACCAAACATGGACCAGAGAAAGCAAAGGAGAGATCTGTCTGAGGAGAACATAAAGAAAACTATGGACAAGCATGTTGACACACAACAACTGCAAATATTAAGAAGTTTGTTTAATGTAATATACTCACCTGCAAAGTCAAATATCCCAGAGATTTATTATCCTTGGATGCAGAAAAAGCATTTGATATGATTGAATGGAACTACCTTTTCACTACATTGGAGAAATTTGGGTTTGGCCTAAACATTTGTGCATTGATTAAACTACTGTATACCAATACAGAAGCTTCAGTTTGTATTAACAACATTAATTCAGACTACTTTAAACTAGAACATGGTACCAGACAAGGATGCCCCATGTCACCACTACTTTTGCATTCACCATTGAGCCACTGGCAGTTCACTTTCGAAATGCTTATGAGATAAAGGGGATTATCAGAGAAGGACTTGAACAGAAAATTTCTTTATATGCAGATGATATGGTACTGTATATATCAGACCCACAAAAAACTGTGCCTACAGTCCTAACAGCATTAACACTAGAATTACCAGAGTCTACGAAAAAACTCGTAGATCCGGCCCACCTTAAAACCGTTCTCACCTCTCTTTTGTCTTCTAAATGTGCCGATTAAGAGGAGCAGCAAGTAGCCAGCTATTCCATCCCCCACCGTCGCAGAACGTTCACTAAGTTTTCCCAGCTCATGGCTTGTTTGATTATCTGGGAGTGACTGAACTGCTGGAGTTTTAGAATAGAAATAATAGATCGCTATTTGGAATACATGCATTTCATGCGTGTTCCGTTTCTACAGTAATCTGTGTAAACACATTGCTAAAACAGAAACTTTTTCATATTTTAGTAATAAATGTTACAAAATGTAGAATGTGTAAAGCCCGAGTTCCTAAGATCAAATAAACACTTCCACAAAAGCTTCACACACCATATAACAGTTTCCGTGGCGTAGCGCGCTAAGATTTGCTTCTCAGACCGAGTAGCTTTTCTCTGCCTCACAAACATGAGTTCAATTCCCCGCTGGGGTGTCTGTACTTGCGCTGTTACTTAGAGAGTCAGATCAGGGGGAGGGGTGATGTTAGAGCGGGTGAGCTTATTCAGTGCTTTTTCTTTCAGTACATGTGCCTTCCCTGTTTGTTTGTATATCTCTGCCTGTCTGTCTCTGTATTACGCAGTGCTCTGTCTGTCTCTGTGTTATGGATCTTGAAAAAAATAAGTTATAAGGACGGTTTGCTGACTTGGAGCACCACTGCCTTACTGTGCCACAGAGACGCGAGTTCGATTCCCAGCTTTGAAGAAAGTGTTTTTTTTCTCCTCAAACGGACATTGAATTTATAAATTGGTATGCACTGTAAATCGTTAACTTTAAAATGTCAATCGCGGTTATTTCTGTTGATTAATTCATGCTTTTTTACTTAGAGTCAGAACAGGAGCTTTTTCAGCTTATTCAGCTTCTGATCTGACTCAAACAGCGCCAGTATAACTTCACACCCAACCTGACGCTGTTCGTTTTCAAATAATATTGCATTACTTCGACGATGTTTTCTGATTGGTACTATTCGCGTCATAAAATGATTTCTTCAAAACATCACATATATTTGTCTCTTTCTTTTTTTAAAATGTGCGTTGTAGCACTCAGCAACTGGCCACCTGCATGTTCTTGCGCACACTAAACAAGACAGTGCTATATGCAATCATCAGATTCAAATGTTAAGTTATATAGTACAGAATGGAAATCAGCAGTTCTTAGCATTCCACCACACAAGCTGTCACATCAACCGCCTACTGTAACTTGCTTTCTTTTTTCTTCGGTTATAGTCTTGAATAAAAGTGCACTTGTTTTGTTATACTTTTACATCAACATATGTTCCTGTGTTTGAGCTACATGGGCATGCTCAAAAAATACACGTATAATGCCACGAAAAGTGCATGCAGACACTTCAGTTCGCAAGCATTGGTACGACAATGCAGTCACAAGTACACTGCAGAGCTTTAGCGCGTCTTTATGTGAAAACAGCATCAGATGGGGAGTGTCTGATGATTGCATATAGCGCTGAAGTTACTGCTCTTTACTATGCTTTCCTCTGCATGTCCTGGAGTACAAAAGAAACAGCACACAGCAACACGTGGGGACTGGCAATATTGGGGGAAAAAAACACGCGGTCGTATGTATCGTGATACACTGCAGAACTATAGCGCGTCTTTATGTAAAAACCGCAGTGTCAGGTGGGGGGCGGTAGGGATGGATCCTGAACGCGACTGAGACAATGAAAAGTGAATTTTAAAAAAATAAAGCTAACCTTTACAAATATCATAAATTACACCAGCTGTTACAGACTAAAATCAAATGTATCTTTTTATTCTAAAATAGTGAAAATAAGAACACTTCTCAAATGGGAGTTGTGCAGGATCGAACTCATGACCTTCTGATTCCCAGTCAGTGACTGATACTGTTATGCCACGGAAGCAGTGATAGTTAATTCATATCAATGTCGCACACTAAGGCGGGTTTTTTTGGCGGTGGCTTTTTTTTGTAGCTTTTGTGAAAGTGTTTCTTTGATATTTGGACTTCAGGCTTCATACATTATATAGTTTATGCCTACATTTTGTCAATTGCTACTAGAATATATAACACGTTTCTGTTTTAACAATGTGGTTACACAGATTACTGTAGAAATGCAACACATATGAAATGCGTGTGTTTCAAATAACAATCTATTATTTCTACTCTAAAACTCCACTTCACTCCCAGATAATCAATCAAGGCAAGAGCTGGGAAAAGCCTGTTTACGTTCTAAGTCGTTGGGGGGGGATGGAATAGCCAGCTGCTGGCAGCTTGTTTTTATCAGTACATTTAGATGACAAAAGACGCTGGCGGAGAGGTGAGAAAGGTTTTAAGAAGCGATTTAAGGTGGGCCGGATATACGAGTTTTTTGTAGGCTCTGATAATTCTAGTGTTAACAGAATTCCAAAAGATTTCTGGTCTCAGAATTAATTTGACTAAAAGTGTGCTCTTTCCAGTGAATTCTCAAGCACACAATATTAGATTGGACAACTTCCCTTTTATCATCGCAGATCAGTTCAAATATCTAGGGGTAAACATCACAAGTAAACATAAAGCTCTTTATCAACAAAAGATTGCTGTCTGTATGGAAAAAGTCAAGCAAGACTTGCATAGATGGTCAACCCTTCATCTCACTTTGGCTGATAGAATTAACATTGTTAAGATGAATATCCTCCCTAAGCTTCTCTTTTAATTTCAGAATATTCCAATATACATAAATAAATCGTTCTTTGAAAAATTAGATTCAACCATAACCACATTTATTTGGAATAAACATCCACATATCCAAAGAGTGACCCTACAAAGGCCAAAGGCAGAAGATGGCAAGGCTCTGCCTAACTTTCAATTTTACTACTGGGCAGCAAACACACAACATATAAAAACCTGGACATTGACACAAATAGATGAACATATGCAGGCTTGGTCTGCAATAGAAATAGAATCCTGCAGTTCATCTTTATATTCCTTGCTTTGCGCCCCAATAAATGAAAATTATTGCCAATATACTAATAACCCAATAGTGCTCCACTCACTTAGAATATGGAACCAATGTAGGAAACATTTTAAGATAGAGAATCTTTTATCGGTGGCACCACTGCACAAGAACCATCTTTTTCAACCATCGTAAACATATGCAGTTTTTAATGTCTGGAAAACATTTGGGATTAAATCACTTGGAGATCTGTACATAGACAACGTCTTTGCATCCTATGAACAATTACATTCTAAATTTAACTTTCCAGCAATACATCTCTTTCACTATCTTCAAATTAGAAACTTTGTAAAACAGAACCTGCCCAATTTCCCTCATCTCCCACCTCCCTCTATGCTGGAAAAAATACTCATCAGTTTCAAGGATTTAGACAGAATCTCTGCAATATATAAAACCATTTTACAGTCCCTCCCTTTCAAAGATCCAATAGGACAATGGGAAAAGGATCTCTCCCTCAACATATCAGAAAAGGAGTGGAAGGTAGCAATGCAGAGAATTCAATCGAGCTCCATATGTGCAAAGCATACAATTATTCAACTAAAAATTATATATTGAGCACATCTGTCTCGCTTAATATTATCCAAAATGTTTCCAGGGCAAGATCCAACCTGCGAACGCTACAATCAAGTTCCAGCCTCACTGGGTCACATGTTCTGGGCCTGTCCAAATTAACATAATTTTGGACCAAGATTTTTAAATGCCTTTCAGACAGCCTTGGTGTCATAATCTCTCCTAACCCACTAACAGCTGTGTTTGGTGTACTTCCAGAGGGTCTTAAAGTGGAGAAGGACAAACAAACTGTAATTGCCTTTACTACACCATTGTCACATAGACTTATCTTGCTCATCTGGAAGAATCCTAACTCTCCCCTTTTAGGTCAATGGGTAACTGATGTTATATATTATTTGAAATTCGAAAAAAAAAAAAAATTCTCACTTAGAGGATATGTGCAGAATTTTTTCCAAACCTGGCAGGATCTAATCAATAACATTTTAGAATAAGCTTTTAAAGCACTGAGAAAACAGATTCTCTCCCTTTTTTGTCTTCTCCATTTATCTATATTCACTTATTACTCTATTTGCTTATTTTAACTAGGTTTAAATTTTATTCTGCTGGCCATGCTCTCTTTCTCAGGGGTGGGGGTTGATTTGTTTTCAATCCTATTCTTGTAAAATTGATGTATTTGTATGGAATGTTGTGTGATTTCAATAAAATCAAAAAAAAAAAAAAAAAAAAAAAAAAAAAAAAAAAAGAAGAAGTTTAAGGTCCATGGGACTGTAGCCATCCTCACTGGATGCAGACAGAAGAGGCTAATGGACCCCAGAAGGACAGTAAGAATGACAGACAAAAAGCTAAGAACAGCTTCCAAAGACATATAAGCTGAATGCCAAGGTCAAAGTGTAATAGTGCCTAATCACACCATCAATTGCTTTTTGAGTGACAGTGGGCTTAATGGAAGAAGACCCTGGAGGACTCCACATAAAAAAGCCAAATGCATATTGAAATGCCACAGTGCTTATAGGAAAATGTCCCATGGACATGAGAGACAAAACTGGAGTTTTCTAACAAGTTGCATCAGCTCTATGACCTGAGACGAAAAAAAAAAGAAACTTTCAAAGAAAACCCCACCATACCTACTGTGAAGCATGGAGAAGGCTCGTTATGTTTGGGGGCTGCTTTACTGCATCTGGCACAGGGTGCCATGAGTCTGTGAAAGGAACAGTGAAATCTCAAGACTATCAAGATATTCTGGAGCAAAACATCTTGCCCAGTGTCAGAAAGCTCTGTCTCAGTCACAGGTCATGGATCCTCCAACAGGATAACAACCTAAAACACACAGCTAAAAGCACCCAAGAGTGGCTAAGAACACAACATTGGACTATTCTGATGTGGCCATCTATGAGCTCTGATTTGAATCCCATCAAACATCTATGGGCAGAACTGAAACATGCAGTCTGGAGAAGACCTCTTCTAACCTGACAGAGCATGAACAGTTTGTTCAGGACGAGTGGGCCAAAACTCTAAAGCAAAGTCTGATTGTTCATAAACACAGAATAAACAATGATGGAGACCTATTACTACAGTCAGTTTCAAGTTATTTCCAAAGTAAATAAAGGATAGCACCCCACCAAGCCCTGTCTCACAGCTGCTACATTCTCCTAGCCAGCAAACACTCATGCCTTCCTGCTCCGCTGCATAACTGCATGACCCCCTGCTATGCTGCACTCCGCAATTTAATAACAAAGTCTGGGGTGTATTTGGCAGTCGCTCCTTTGTTTTGAGTGTCCAGCGCGTTTATATTAATATGTATACATTAATATATACAGTACATTCAAAGAGTTATGACAGCTGGCCCCCTTCCTTGGTGATTCAACCACATTATCATATGCAGAGTCAATTAAACAATCCAAGAGCAGGTTTCGTCCTCCAAGTTCTAATCGTCTAAACGACTGAATGCGAGGTGCTTGAGAACCACCATTTACTTGTGGTGTTGAAATTAAAGAAATGCTGGTATCGTACTGTTTTAAAAATAGTGTTCTTCAGTAACGTTATAACACACACCCTTACACTGTACAGTATATAACATATATGGCAACACTTTTAACAATTACAGTTGTGCTTGAAAGTTTGTGAACCCTTTAGAATTTTCTATATTTCTGCATAAATATGACCTAAAACATCATCAGATTTTCACTCAAGTCCTAAAAGTAGATAAAGAGAAACCAGTTAAACAAATGAGACAAAAATATTATACTTGGTCATTTATTTATTGAGGAAAATGATCGAATATTACATATTTGTGAGTGGCAAAAGTATGTGAACCTCTAGGATTAGCAGTTAGTTTGAAGGTGAAATTAGAGTCAGGTGTTTTCAATCAATGGGATGACAATCAGGTGTGAGTGGGCACCCTGCGTTATTTAAAGAACAGGGATCTATCAAAGTCTAATCTTCACAACACATGTTTGTGGAAGTGTATCATGGCACGAACAAAGGAGATTTCTGAGGAACTCTGAAAAAGTGTTGTTGATGCTCATCAGGCTGGAAAAGGTTACAAAACCATCTCTAAAGAGTTTGGACTCCACCAATCCACAGTCAGACAGATTGTGTACAAATGGAGGAAATTCAAAACCATTGTTACCCTCCCCAGGAGTGGTCGACCAACAAAGATCACTCCAAGAGCAAGGCGTGTAATAGTCGGCGAGGTCGCAAAGGACCCCAGGGTAACTTCTAAGCAACTGAAGGCCTCTCTCACATTGGCTAATGTTCATGTTCATGAATCCAACATCAGGAGAACACTGAACAACAATGGTGTACATGGTAGGGTTGCAAGGAGAAAGCCTCTGCTCTCCAAAAAAACATTGCTGCTCGTCTGCAGTTTGCTAAAGATCATGTGGACAAACCAGAAGGCTATTGGAAGAATGTTTTGTGGACAGATGAGACCAAAATAGAACTTTTTGGTTTAAATGAAAAGCATTATGTTTGGAGAAAGGAAAACACTGCATTCCAGCATAAGAACCTTATCCCATCTATGAAACATGGTGGTGGTAGTATCATGGTTTGGGCCTGTTTTGCTGCATCTGGGCAGCAAATTATATCAAGAGAATTCTAAAGGAAAATGTCAGGACATCTGTCCATGAACTGAATCTCAAGAGAAGGTGGGTCATGCAGCAACACAAAGACCCTAAGCACACAAGTCGTTCTACTAAAGAATGGTTAAAGAACAATAAAGTTAACTAGCCGATGCCCGCCATAGCATACGGCGGTGTAAGAATAGGAACGGAAAACGGTGAGAAAGGAATTCAGAAATCA
This sequence comes from Erpetoichthys calabaricus, assembly GCF_900747795.2. Lineage (NCBI taxonomy): Eukaryota > Metazoa > Chordata > Cladistia > Polypteriformes > Polypteridae > Erpetoichthys > Erpetoichthys calabaricus. The sequence goes on from NC_041409.2 coordinate 51,335,662, forward strand.
AGAAGAAATAAATACTTCTTGAAAGACGCAGTGTGCACGTAGAATTTCCGGCCAAGCAGGATTACATGTGAAAGTGATAAATAAATCAGGCTTTCCGAATTTACATACTATGGCCATGGCATCCTGATAGTTTTGTTGCATGTATCTTGGACTTCCTGGAAATGTGGATGGTAATATGATCATTTTGCATACACGTACGTTATTTTCAGCGTTTGCTTGCAGTGCATCTGATAGTTCCACGCACAGATCTTGTAGATGTAATCTGAGATAGTTGAGACACTCGCCCTCTGTTTTAACATACGCATCTACAATGTACTGTTGGAATAGTTTGCCGCTGGAGTGCAAAATACTAAATGTATTCCTCATTACTAATCTGTACGCGTAAAATTTGCATTGAGTAAGCCTTATTCGCTTGGCGCTTCTTTTATCGGGAACATGTTGTAAATCTTTGTGCCAGCCAATGTCACCGTAAGGGAGTAAAAGTGGGTAAACCATAGGATCGCAATTCATATTGAGCGTGGAAATCTGTTTACAGGAGTTGCCTATGGGATAGATGCAAATGTCCCTTTTCGGCAGGCATTTTGCCATCTTCTCCGACAAAAGTCACTGCAATGTCGGGGCATTGTTATCGTCATAAATCCTGCCCAGGGTTTTCCTTGAAAACTTTTGTACAGATGCTGTTGGATTGGACTGAGCGATTTCATGCATGCGTTTGTATGATTTAGTGAAGGGGTTGATGGTTCTGAGCATGAAATCTAGCTGGAGAAGTACATTTTCGTTGCATGCAGAATTTGCTTTATTTTGTAAGCGTACTTTAGTAGCTTGCGCTGTGTCAAAAACATACAACTGTCCATATCCTGGAGAGGTAGAAGTGTTAGAGTATAGTGGAGAGATTTGGTGATACATTTGCCCATGTATTTTAAAACAGTATGGTCCGTGGCCAGGAGGTTGAGTTATATGTGTTGTAAAGACACAGGTGGCTCCCGCTAAAGGTGGTAAAGCTACTTTACCATTGTGGCAGCATCTTGAGTACTTGTTGGATGTATTATGCTCAGCAGGCCAGCATAGTGCATGACATAGAAGAGGAGGAATAGGAATCGAGAAATGCCGTGTCGGCTGCGTGTGGGCGGGACCAGTTTTGAAGTGGAAGCAGGACAAACCAAAAGAGAAATATATATAAGAGATGTTTTGGAATGGCCAAGTCAAAGTCCTGACCTTAATCCAATCGAAATGTTGTGGAAGGACCTGAAGCGAGCAGTTAATGTGAGGAAACCCACCAACATCCCAGAGTTGAAGCTGTTCTGTACAGAGGAATGGGCTAAAATTCCTACAAGCCGGTGTGCAGGACTGATCAACAGTTACCGGAAATGGTAAACACACCAGATACTGAAAGCAAAGGTTCACATACTTTTGCCATTCACAAGTATGTAATATTCGATCATTTTCCCTAATAAATAAATGACCAAGTAAAATATTTTTGTCTCATTTGTTTAACTGGTTTCTCTTTATCTACTTTTAGGACTTGAGTGAAAATCTGATGATGTTTAAGGTCATATTTATGCAGAAATATAGAAAATTCTAAAGGGTTCACAAACTTTCAAGCACAACTGTACAAAGATTAAAAATAACAATTACAAATAAGCTTACCACGTACAGAAACACAAGCATGACTGAACACTCACCTTGATCTTTTTTGATTCTGTATAGGAGAAGATGTCCAGGTTTTGTTCCAACGAGAAGCCAGTCATCTGAAAGGAGGAAAAGTCCAGTAAGAAAAACTGCTAAGACTGATAAAGGCTTAAGTAGGCATTTGCTTCTGTAGGACTCTCATTATGTCCATTCTCATGTATAGATGGCAGTGTTAGCTTCCACATTGCACATTTTTATGCTGGAGCTCAGAGGACAAACCTGAAAAGCAACCAAGTAAAGACTGAAGTATAACACTATGGCCAGCACTCCCACTTCACAGTTCACACTTGGATGTTGTGAGCATGTCGTGTTTATCTGTGCTCCCAGTGTCCACGTGGATCTTCTCCAGGTTATTTTAAACGTGCAAAGACATGTAGTTTAGGTTTACTGTTGGAAAGCAACTGAACTAGAGTCAGCTCTGCGGGTGCAGGATAAGTTCCTGCCTTGTGCTGGTATCCATATGGAAAGCCCAACTGTGTATGATCCATTAATGGGTTAGGTGGGATCCTGAAGTGAAAAGACTTCAATTTTTGAACTTGAAGACTGATTAAATTAAGTTTTAATTATTTGCCTCAGCTGAACCAGGATGATCTGAATGGACAGAAGTTTAATTACAGACATCCTTCCCCATACATTCTTCCTGTATTGTAAAAATGAATTATAACTTTAGCACATCTTTATTATCTGGTTTACGATTAAATGGTGGCGAGAAAAGAAGGCAAGTACACATCACAAATCTGGGACTGGATGGAGACCACAATTAGTTTATAACTGGGGAATGGAAGAAGTATGACAGTACTTAAAAGATCAAACACTCTGATCAGAGTCGTTCATAATAAAGACAAGGTAGCCAATCAAATATTTATATTGTCACATGTCATACAGCTCATCCGAGGTACCAAAGAGGTAACGACAGACAAATCGAAGTCAGACACATGTGACCATTTCATCTGAATATGGGAGAAAATAATCTATGAATAATTCATTACATTTATATAGCGCTTTTCTCAGTACTCAAAGCGCTATCCACACAGGGAGGAACCGGGAAGCGAACCCACAATCTTCCACAGTCTCCTTACTGCAAAGCAGCAGCACTACCACTGCGCCACCTGCGAAGACACAGATCTCTAAATCAAAAGCCCCCCAAAACAATATCCACTCCTTGACATGTCTGATTTTCAGTAAGCTTTTTAAGACTCGTGTGGTGGGTGCAGCAACGCGCTGTAAAATCAGCACATGCTCCCAACCTTTTTAAAAACTATATCCAGACCTGAGCGATCTAGTTTATTTTCTATTATTTTTTCATCTATTTGCTATTGTTATGTGCTAATATATACCATGCTGCTTTTATTTTTTTCATACTTATTATTTCAATCACTTTAGATAAAAGAACAAAAGAGCAAGTGTGGGGAAGATTGCTGCTCTCTCGTTTACCAGGTTTACTAATGCTGCAAGGTCATTTCCTCAATAATTAGAACAACTGCAGTAAACGTAGGACATTGATTAGTAAATGGCATATAACCTAAAGAGTTGCGCTTTTTATTGCGTCACAAAGGCACCTGCGTGTTTTTAGCGCTGGGGATTATGAGTCTCCTATGTGGAGAATCCTATGCAAAATATTTCGGAATGCGAATGGCAATCAGCACCACTGAAGACTCTGCCTCGATAGGATCGCTATGTGTATGTATATCTGTGTCTGTTCATTTTCAAGGGCAGGAGTAGATGAATTTAATAAATGTACCTGGTAAATCTCACAAATTCCATTATCACACAACTGCAGACAGGTTCAAGAAGTAAAAATTAACTTCCAGACTGATTTTACACAAGACCAACAACATTATAATGTTCAAACATCAAATGCTATTGCTGCCATTTTCACTACAAACAGCCTGCAAACGTCACCACAAACATATTTAATCATCCATCCATCCATCCATTTTCCAACCCGCTGAATCCGAACACAGGGTCATGGGGGTCTGCCGGAGCCAATCCCAGCCAACACAGGGCACAAGGCAGGACATATTTAATCATTTACTCCAAAAAACAACAAAGACAATCCCTGACACCTATGTATTTTAAGGCCTCATGTCAATCTGATTGCTTTTTACGCCCTTTTATTGGAGGACCTCAAGTCACCGTGTTCCACTAGTATAAATATCACTTTAATATTTCATGCCTTTCTTGGTATTGCAACTTTAATGGCCAGAAGTACAGTAACTATCTGCTCTTGATTAATATTAATGAACACTTAAACTAAATGTCAGTTATGTTCATTTTATTATCATTATCTGTATGCATGACTTTAGTCACTATATAAACCTACAAATAATTTTTACCATTTGTCTTTGTTCTTCACTGTATTAGTCTACTAGCTTCCAAAACTGTTCTAAAAATGACAGGATTCCAGAAAAGATTACCAAAGCAAAAAATATTTAAATGTCAGTGGACCAAATATATAAGAGAGACAGACATGCTGTGCAGTCAGCTCATGTGTTTGGGGTAAACGAGGACAAAAAGAGACCACTTACCTGTTCAAGAGCTCATTTCCTTATATATGCATTGACCTTACTGCTGATATGTATTTTATGTTATGCCTGGGTTAGCCAAAGCTAGTATTAAACACACTTGAACATGGGACATCGATAGCCATGTACTGAAGGTGGACTTTGTACCAAGGACACACACACACACAAGGAGAGGAGGTAGAAATGTGCCAAGTGCTTTGCTGTTACTGTGGTGTGAAATTTTGCATATAAGTTGATAAATATTTTGTATGTCTTTATTTGTAACTTATAACACTAATGTCTATCATTAATAAGAACAGCATGGTTTGATGTTCAAGAACTCTAACTCCCCCCCCCCCCCCCCCCCCAAAACACTTTACGGAGGAAAGCCAGCCAGACTACCTAGCTGGCAAGCATCAGCTGAGCAAATGGGGGCAGGTGTGAAGGTACTGTGTGCCCCCATTGGTCTGAAGTATGGCTGTTTGGGATTGGCTTGAATCAGAGGCCATTCTGTAGCATGAGACCTTATTGGAATTTAGGGTTTAGACAAAGAATGCACAAATTCAGTTTCTTTACCCCTCCCTCTCTCTTCCACCATCTCATACACCATGACCTGAAAAGGACAACACAATGAAGAGCACAGCTTGGCAGCTATACTGAGACAGGCATGCGGCCTGTTCTGAAGAAAGCTGACCAAAAATGAGGACTTAACTAGAGACATTTTAAGTAACTAACAAGTCTGTGTGCTGCCTGAAACTACACATCAGCATTTATCAGGTTGTATGGTTACCAGTGTTCACTTGTACTTTGCATATTGTTATTATTTATATTATCAATAATACATTATTTAAAGTGTAACTTAACTCCTGCCTGTCTTTTACTATACTTAATTGCCTGAGATTATAGATGCAGAAGGGAAGGTGGGGAGAAGTTATATGGTACAGTACCTTATAAACAGTGGTACGTCTGGAAGATTTGAGGCATTCTGACAAAGGCTACCTATTAACAATACAAAAGGGGAAAGTAGAGTAATATATTACTCTACCAAGACAAAACAGTGATCGAAACAGAGTTCAAACAAAGTGTAGTGCAAAGCCTTCTGTCCATTAATAAATAATTAACAATAACCAGTATCCTGCGAGAAAGTTAAAACTGACTAAATAATCCATTAAAATCTCAACTCACCCCAGCCACCCCTTTTTGAATAGGTAAGAGACACTGGCCAAATTGGTCCCCTCCCTGAAACCCATCTGGGCCACCATTTTTCGCTGTCTACTGGCACCATCTTCCTCTTGCCCTGCTGATGTCTGCTGATATGTATTTTACTTTGCTTTATTAAACTGGGACACCCAGCATGTGCCCCAACATTTCAAAGCGGCTTGTGCAATTTGGTCCTCCTCTCAAGACCGCCCCATCCAAGAGCCACAAGACAAATTAGCTTGGAGAGTTTCTGTTGAGTTCCGGGGTAAAAAGACCAATCCTCCCAATACATGCTTTTTGCTGATGACATTGTGATATCCAGCACCAGAAAACAGGACATGGAGAGGAAGATGAAATTACAGAGAAGGACTTTGGAAGACAGAGAGATGGAAGATAAACGGGAAGAAGACAGAATACACAAGGTTTAGTGTTGATCAGGATTCAAAAGTTAGCGAGGAGTGAGAGCTGTTGAAAAAAGAGGATACATCTAAATATCTAGGATCAGTGTAGACCAAAATAGAAAATTAGATTATGATATAACCCACATAGTGCAGTGTCGATGGAGCAATTGGAAGAAGGTATCACATGCATTGTGTGATCAAATCATAAGGGCGAGAGTAAAAGGTTAGACCGTGTTAAGACCATCAGTGATGTATGGAGCAGAGACATGGGCAGGTAAGGGAGTGCAGGAGAAGAAGATGGATGCGGCAAAAATGAGACTGTTGAGATGGATGTGTAGGAGATACAAAAAAGGACAAAATAAGAAATGAGACGATCAAAGGTACAAAAAAAGAGGGAGAGAAATCTAAGAAAGGACAGGAAAGCAGGCAGTGTGGGTAAAAGAGCGATGGGAATGAAAGTTCAGGAGAAGAGAAAGTGAAGAAGATTGAAGTAAACTAAAATATGATAAAGTAAAAGAAGATCTGAAGGAAACAGGCTTGACTGGTGAGGAGGTGCAGGACAGAGCTGTTTGGAAAAGGCTGATCAAGAACATGGACCCCACACGGAAGAAGGAGGTCTCTCCTTTGGCAATTTGTACGACTTGGTGAACTCAGGTCCATTCCCTGCACAAATATTGGGACTGTCAACCTTGGCTACAAATGCAAGAGAGGTTTGGAATATGAGGGAAATAGATAAACTTTGGGGCAAAAGTTGCAAAATTTGATGTTTATTAAGGTTTATACAAAATATAGGAAAAAACATGAAGATAGTACAAAAACATAAAGAAAATAGACCTGGAGCAGGGAGAATTGTTTAGGTCTCATGAAGAAACACAGCCTGAAAAGGAAGAAAAACAACCTTCAGAAAATCAACAACCTTTACTTGTGAAGCCCTTATAAAAGCCAAATAATTAAAGTTATGTCTGAATATCAGGTCATATGAGCAGTCATGAGTTATAGACATTAGAAGTCAGAAGTTCACTAAACAACCAACTCATTTATTACTCATCAGCTCCAAGAAGCTAGCAACCAAAGAAAATAAAGTGGCATGCTGGGAGTCATTACTGTCTTGCAGACGCTTCACAATACACAGTGCTGTATTTTTTGAAATGCATTTGTCAGTGAACACACTGGCAGGTCAGGGTGTGGAGTCCATTAACATGGCCTTTCTTTCAACAGCTGATGCTCTGTTTGGTTGTTAAGGTTCAAAAAGTGCATGACAGTGGATCAACTGCTCCTATAATCAGGCATATAACATGGAGATCTAGAAATATTCAGTGGAGTCTGGACCTAATGACAAATAGCATTCATGATGTTTTAAACATAATGGGAAATAACTGACATATTTCTAATTTTCCTTTTCTTATTCTTAATGGCCTTTGTCAGGGTGTATGTATGCATGTGGATGTTCAGATATACATGGTTCATTAAAATGTATTTCTACTTCCTTGTCTTGTTAAATGTAAAACCTGTATTTTTGTAAGTTTACTGTTGATGCACAAACCAAATGAATGTCACTGCATGGGATAATAAAGCTAAGTTGAGAATATCAACCACACATCACAGTGAAATTCTCATGTGCATGTATGCCCGAGCAACATTGAACACATCTTCACTCTCCAGGGCCAGGGTAAACGAAAATGTATTAAAAAAAACAGAACTTTGTTTTATTAAACAGAATGCACTAATCGGCTTACCTGACATACTTCTTACACTTTTCAAAACCACTTGGGCAGTGATGACCTTGGAGAAAAAGCCCAAGGAAAAAACTCCACTAATCTGTTTTCCCTGGGCAAGCAGTAACACTGAGACAATCCATCTTCCCATCCTTGTAGATAAAGGATGACCTCACATTTTGCACTGGGAGCCTGTACATTTTTTATGTGTTTGTCTATAGTGAAATTATTATTTTTTTCCCCAAATGTATGCAGGAATGCCCACAAATCAGCTTTTGGTACAGAGCTATTTCTTTAGTGCAATGTGAACAGTCAGGCCACATCTGTGTGCCAGTATATCTCATATACTATCTGGTCATATCACTTGCAGAAATTCTGAGACGATTCTGTATTTATGGGGTGTGTTGATAAGGGGAATTAGGGATAGTCAGGCGGAGAACTTTAGGAATTGTCTGCATCACCTAAACAAAAAAAAATAGTTATTGATTTTCTCAGCACCAAACAGGCTCGACACCCTGTCACTATTCAGGAAGTGGATGTAGAGGTGGTCCACTCCTACAGGTATTTAGTGGCCCACATCAATGACAGGTTGGACTGATCTCATAATGCAGAGGAGCTACCGTATATAAGAAAGGGCAGAGCGGGTTTTTGTTTTTTTTTTTTTTCCTTAGGACACTATGCTCCTTTAATGTGGGTAGAGACGTCCTTCATATCATCTACAACTCTGCGACGGCCAGTGTGGTGTGGTGTGGTGTGGTGCGTTGTGCTGGGCTGGTAACATCACTTTAAGATACGTTAATTGACACACTAACATTGAGGACTTTCAGCCAACACATTACTCAGCAGAAGTGTGTCAAGAAACGCTCCTGGGCTCCTTTAAATCAACTCAATGTGCCTGTGTAATGCCTCACTTAGACTGTGACAGCCATATCAGAACTTTTCTTTCCTTTTAATATTCTTGCTTTGTAGTCATTCTGGTGCATATTCAGACGATTGTGTGTATGTGTGTATTATTTATTAACCTATTTATTTATTTAAAGAGCTTCTGAAAAAAGCCAAATTTCCTTTCTGTTCCTTTATAGTTATTCTGCTGTGTGTTCAGATGATAATGGGTGTGTATATATTTATTTATCTACCTATTCATCCAGGACTTTAATGACCTCTTGGGCACAGCCATCAGCAGTGTGTCTGTTTGCGGAGAGAGTGTTGACCTTGTCCAGAGGTTTACTTACCTTGGCAGTGACATTCATGTCTCTGGTGACTCTTCCTATGAAATCAGTAGACAGATTGGGAGAGCATGGGGGGTCATGAGGTTGCTGGAAAGGGGTGTGGGGCACTCCCGATATCTATGCAAAAGGACGAAGGTCCATGTCTTTAGAGTCCTGGTGCTTCCTGTCTTGCTATATGGTTGCAAGACATGGACGCTATTCAGTGACCTGAGATGAAGACTGGACTCCTTTGGTACTGTGTCTCTCCGGAAAATCCTTGGGTACCATTGGTTCGACTTTGTGTCGAATGAGCGGTTGCTCATGGAGTTACGAATTAGGCACATTACCTGCATTGTGAGGGAGCGTCAGTTACGGCACTACGGCCATGTGGCGTGTTTCCCCGAGGGTGATCCAGCTTGCAAGATCCTCATTGTTGGGGACCCCTTGGCTGTGGCAGATAGAGGGTCTAGATAAAGGGTTGGACTGGACCGTGTGTCTGCCTGGGCGGTTGCCAACCGGGATCCTGAGTTGTTTCGTCGTGTAGTGGGTATGGCAACGAATTGTACTAGTGCATGCTCCCCAACTTGACTTGACTATTCATCTTTCTATTTACTTACTTCTGTTTACTTTACTTTTTTTATATGTATTGTGCCTATGTGACCACACGGTAATACCCGACCTATTCCGAAGTGACGTTTGAACTGATTTGTGTTTTTTATATCTCACACCCTCATACACCTTTATCGTAAGAGCACCCCTTTATCTACGATGGATCGTTCAATCATAAGAAAATAAAAGCTGGTTTTAAATTAAACGTCATTGAAGTAGCGCAAGAAATTGGTAACTGCACTGCTGCAACTAAATTCAATGTGTCTGAGACACTGATGCGAGATAGGAGGAGACAAGACGATGTAAAAAAAAAAAAAAAAAAAAAATTAAGTGTCGCATTTTTGAACAGGGGCACAGTGGGTAGCGCTGCTGCCTCACAGTTGGGAGGCCTGGGGACCTGGGCTCACCTCCCGGATCCTCCCTGCGTGGAGCTTGCATGTTCTCCCCGTGCCTGCATGGGTTTCCTCCGGGTACTCCGGTTTCCTCCCACAGTTCAAAGACATGCAGGTTAGGTGCATTGGCGATTCTAAATTGTCCCGTGTGGGTGTGTGTGTGCGTGTGCCCTGCGGTGGGCTGGCGCCCTTCCTGGCATTTGTTTCCTGCCTTGCGCCCTGTGTTGGCTGGGATTGGCTCCAGCGGACCCCCGTGACCCTGTAGATAGGATATAGCGGGTTGGATAATGGATGGATGGATATTTGAAGTCGGGGTCTGATTTTATGATCGATTTTTCGGGTTTCAAGACCTGACTTATACGTGAGTATTATACGGTAATCTAATCTTCCTCTTCTCGTTTTTGTTACGATACAGGACTAATCAAAACACAAATGTCTTGAGATGTACATACCGCAAAAAATTTGTGAAGCAAACCAAAAAAAAATAAATAAATAATCACCCTAAAAGGTAGTGGTGAACCATTAAACTTACAGACTTAGACTTACATGTGACTGTGCCCAGTAGTAGAACTACATTCTGTCTGGTGCCATCAAGGCAAATTGCAACTCCCTGCTACCAAGAGTTAAGTGAGTGAAAGACAGACTGATGGACAGATTGCACTTTAGCTATTGCCAGGGGGAAATTAAAACTTTACAGAAGCTCAAGGAAATATAAATATCATAGCACTCCACAACCCTTCCAAAACTCACACTGATTTGGATATAATAAGTGTAATATAGCTGTCGATAACAGGCTTCGGGTGACAGTAAGATGATGTCCGATCTGGCCAGATGTGCCACAGGTTTACAGTAAAAGTCATTTACATTTGAACATAGAAGGTCCGGTTTGTTGTGCCCACAAATTGATCATGCTGACATAAGTTTGTTCCTTTCAAAGCTCCCCCAGTTGAAGTCGGCAGTACTGTATTCTATGTCAGAATGATTCATCATTAGATATTTGGTAATGGAGTGTTGCCGAGTTGATAAGCATTAACAAGGATGATGGAGCTTAGCTCTCTGGGCTGTAATGCAGATGAATTCAGTCTGTATTTCAATGTCTGAATCACACATTTTAATTCTAGTTGTAATGTGCTCACTTTTTTTTTTTTTTTTATTGTTAATTCACATCGATGTCCAGCCTATTCGTAACTGTGCTGTTTTGAGTTAAGATTTGAATTAAGTAAAGATTAAGATTAAGCCATCTAGTGGTGATGTTCAGCATTTTTCTACTTAGAAAATAGCTCATCTTTGGTTAGTGATGTCATCAACCTGAACCAGAGAGAGAGAGAACAGAAACATGGAAAATGGAGAGCATATGTCTGTCACTCTTCTTTTGCTTCAAACGTCCAGCTCAGTTCGGCATTTTGAAGGCATTGCCGTTTTACTCTATCCCAACTGGCTTCAGTAAATAAAGCTAACTGGAAACTCTTGTCTGTGTGGTCATTGGAAAGGAGTTTATCTGATTTGCGACTTTGGCAGGGCACTTGAGGAAGAGTGCAGGACAGTAACAAACCTCTCCAGCAATAAAATCATGTCTTAAATATGAAGATTAAGCTAGTTGTCAGCTGGTACTAAAATACCACGGTACCTAAACTCTCTGTGACTCACCACAAGGTGTAACAGTTCATCCAACTTCTTCAAACGTGATTCAACATTCCTCATTATACCGAGGCATGCCAGTTCTGAAGCCTTTCAAATTGTATCCTCACTTCAGATCTTCTCCCTATCCATCCTCAGGTAAGTTGATCCTCTAAGAAGGTGTGATGAAGCTCCTTAGGCTGTACTGACTGCAGTGCTACCAGCTGACTAAGGGAGTATTTAATATACCCTACTTTATGTTCCTCAAAGTCTGGTAACATCCTCAAATGTTAAGCACGTAAAGTAGCCATCAGATCCTCTTCGTTCAACCTGTGATACTTTGACATACTGTATATATGCTGCCTTCAGTGCATTCTGAATATCACCTCGTGCCTCATTCTGATCTATCTGCAAGGAATAACTGCAGAAGTTTTAAGGCCACGATTGTCTACTACCAGCTAAAATGCCCCCCAAATCGGCTCACCTGCAGAATTTTAGATGGCCAGTTACACCTTGGTTGACATTTGGCTGTAGGTGAAAAGAAGCGGTATAAAGACCAAATAAAGACCATGGTAAAAAAGTGGACAGTCTCACATGGGGACCTAGAGAAGGGTGCTTCTGACCAGAACTTGGTGGCAACTGTTTCTGTATTCATAAAAATAATAGTGATTTAATATAATTTTTCACACACAAACTCTTATGACAAACGTGTATTGGTTAAGGCTTTGGACTTCAAACCCTGAGGATGTGGGTTCAAACTCCGCTACTGACACTCTGTGACCATGAGCAAGTCACTTGACATGCCTGTGCTCCAATTGGAAAAACAAAATAAAATGCAAGCAATTGTATCACAAATGTTGTAAGTCACCTTGGATAAAGGCGTCAGCCAAATAAGTAAATGTAAATGTGTTCTGAGATTTATCAGGTAAAGAAGGCAAAACTTTGAAGGTGAAGCAGTTCTACCCACAAACCATGGTGCCATAGAGTGGCGACGCAGTGAATGTTGATTAACAAATGCAAGTAAGAATTTCATTGGATTCTGTACACATGACAATAAGGAGCCTATAACATTTTATATACAGTAGCACCTTTTACATCTGTCTATCTTACTGTTTATTATATTGTATTTTTCATACCTGTTTATAACTAATCATGGCACTGGAAATAGATGACATGTTAATCAGCACATGCAAGTCAAGAATTTCACAGGCCTCTGTAAATGTTACAATAATAACCATATAAACCTGCAAATGTATTCTTATAATTTTTGTCACAATAACTTAACTAGTACAACTCTAGCCATCTAATATACTGTGTAATAAAACACAAAGGTCTGTGTGTGTGTGTGTTTGTGTGTGTGTGTGTGTCCAGTCCCTACAAGCAATTTGATTGGTCAGTTTGTCTTTAGCAGGACTGGTCATTTTGGCTTTGAGGACGCAGTCGGAAGAGGAAGTGCGAGTGTCAGACACAAGGAGGAGTAAAGGTGTAGGAGGCATGCTGAGAGTCACCTTCAAAGATGGCAAGTATAAAAGCAGACAGAAGGTTATCAGGACTCCTTGAAGAAAGTGGCAGAGTGTGAGAAGCAGGCTTTATGGGAACACACTCAAGAAAGGAAGCACCAGTGATGAGAGGTTCAGACACAGGAGATTTAAAAGGAAAGGTGCTGAAAGTACACATAGGGCAATAGACAGCAAATATTTTTAAATTGTCCTATTATCTGTCTTCAACGGGTACCATGACCAGTATATTATAAAACAATAAGTTCTGCGTGTGTCCAATCTGCAAGCAATCTGATTGTGTTACGAACGCCAAACTAACCAATCATAAATGGAAGTGTGAGTGTGTGATGCACAAGGAGGAGTAAAGTGGTAGGAGCCACCCTGAGAGCTGCCATCAAAGATGGGAAGTATAGAAACAGACATGGGGCAAGCAAGGTGCCTGGAAAATAATGCAGAAATAATGACAGAGTCTGAGAACCAGCCTTTATGGGAATGTGCTCAAACAGAGGGAATGCCAGTCAAGAGAGGTTTGGGCACACGAAATACATAGGAAAGGTGCTCAAATTAGATGTAGGGCAATAGAGGTCAAATACTTTTTAAATCTGGTCTGTGTGGCTAGTATTATATTAATTCTCATACACCTGATGATGAGATGCTTTATGGTCATCAAACCTCAGAACATGATGAGTTCAATACATGAATAAACACTGGGGGGTACCCAGTCAGGCACCTGCTAACCCATGACCCCCTTGTCACGATCTTCTCTCCTATACTTGACTTCTCAGACCTCCTCTGTCCTTTTCTCATACTGCTTTACCACACACTCAGTACTTTGGCTCCTGCATATATCTCCTCTCATCCACCTGGGGGTCCTCCTTATGTAGGCTGCTCGTCACATTAACTTCCTGCAACTAATGAATGTCACATGGTTTGACTCCCAGGTTAAAAAACAGAATTTCAAAACATTCCAGGGCTCCATTATTAGCACTGAAAAACTCAGCAACTCCACAACAGCAAATGTTAGCAATGCTATCAGAGTGTGTTGAAAGATCACTGGCTTAAATGAAATATCGCACAGTGTTAAATGGCGTGCTACGAAAATAGTGCACGAGGTACACCTGGAAACAGGTGTTGAGAAAGATGAAGATATTTGTGAGTGTCACATAATGTGCTTGATGAACATTTAACTGTTTTACAACAGTAAAGCACAGTTCTCAGTTTCAAGAGTGAAAAGGAACATCACAGGAGCAATACGATACCCCCAGGGTGCTGGAGAGGTCTCAGAATATGTTGTTAGCACACTTGTTAACCAAAACGCAGAGCAGCACAATAGGAAATTCTGTTTGTTTTATAAAGGACAACACAAAATAATAATTTATAATGATAAAATTGTTGATCATGGAAGTGATGTTCCAAACACATGCAAAATACAGAAGTATTGATGAATATCGTCTCAGGAGTAAAAACAGGATACTAAAATTAGTGAAAGACTTTTACAAAAAAAAACAACGGGGGGGGGGTGCGCATTGTTTTACAATCATTTGCTTTTGAATAAGAGTTTTTCATATAGATTCAAATTTAATTCAAATAGTGATGTTCATTCTGACAGCCCTGATCCACACACTCTTTGAAAATCAGAAAGCATGTCATCGCTAGGCTCATAGCATTTCTAGGTATGAGGGAAACCTTTCCATCTTCATTCAGCCCTTGCATTCTTTTCAACAGCAACTGTCCAAGATGGAAAGAGCAACCACTATCTACCTGCATTTTCCCTGCAGGCTTTTGCGCCCATGGACAAAAATGACACCCATTAAAGAAAACACACAGCATCCTCAGGTACAGGGAGGGGGCACAGATATAATCTGAATACACGTCCATGTGCTATCAAGTGCTACAACAGCACACCACCATCACTTCAAAAGAGATTAGGGAATTATAGCTAAATAAAGCAGAACCCTACCTGTCTGGCTACAAAGATACACAGTGCACACATCAGGCTTTCATATATACAAACAACAACGGCCCAACTTCAATTAGTTTGGCAAATCACAAGAGCGAGATGACAGGTTAGAGTTATTTTGTTCTCACTTCATTTTTTCAGAGTCTACTCAGCCGACAAACAGTTGCTGAAGAGGAAACGGTGCGTCATTAGGTTCCTCTTTTCTTCACATTTCATTCTCGCTGTACACTCATCTGAGACTAGAAGGACTAGAGAGGAAACCTGAACAAATCCTCCTGCACATTCCCACTTCACGCCCCACGCAAACATCAGGAGATCAACCTTTAAGTCCAAGCAGGACAGATGCAATTCAGTTCTCTAGGACATAAAACTCTATGCAGTGGTCTTTATGCAGGATCACTGCAGCACACTGGCTGGACCATAAAATGGAATCTCTTCATTACAAGTCCAAACTGGGACACTGGGGAAAAATGAAAGTGAAGGACTGAAAAGAACTGACAAGAAGCTAGAAACAGTTTCCTTTGCAAAACAAATGACCATAAAAATGAAACAACAGATAGAAGCACAAGCACATGTTGCTATGAAATCCTTCTCCGAGTCACAGGAACACAGAGCTGGAGTCAAATCTTGCCAAGACAGTAGTGCGCAGAACCACAGATCCATGCTTTTCACACACAATTAACAAATCTGTGCCCCACTCCACAAGGCACGGTGACAACAGGGCCCAGTACAGTCAATGTGATCAACAGACTAGCAATGGTAGCACAATACCAAGGTCAGCCAATGAAAACACTTGTGGAAGTAGTCGGCAAATCATTTAACAGAATAAAAAACACTAGGCGGACACAGATGCTCTGTAGGCATATAACCCGAGATTACCAAAGCTGTAACACCTTCTGCCATTTACAGTTTTTTTACCATCCCCTGATAATTAAGTCATTCATTTTCCAGTATGGTGACACAAGGCGCCAAAGCAGGAACAGGTGCAATTCAACATAAATGGACGCATGTAGTGTCTAAATCACCCTTTAAAGCATTTGATGTGTATATGGATTTAAACTAACTTAGCAAAGGTGATTTTGCTTTGCAGAGTCATATTACCAAGAAAAACAACTGAATATGCAGGTCTGCGGGGTATAGAAGAACAGGCAACATGTAAACTTCACACAGATGGGAATGAAACTCTAAATCCAAGAGACTGAAAACTAACTGCCATCTGGAAAACATTTTTATTAGAAACTAGCCATTCCCCGTGACTCTGGCCACTTAGTAGTGAAACAGGACAGTGAGGAGGGCCCTGCCTGGCTCCCCACTCCTGACATCACATTCCCCTCCCTTTGGCCCGCAGCCTCTGTCTCAGAATATGGCGAATATATCGCTCCTGGAAGTGATCTATGATACTAAGTGCGTTGAGAGAAGTCGCAAAATCAACCAGAATGTTCAACCAAATTGTAGAAAAAAAAAAACCCCAATCTAAATCCGTTAAGTAGTTTTCTTGTTCGCTAGCTAAGTGGAGCTAAGGTATGCCCCGAGGCTGACGCATGAGTGAGGAGGGCCCCACACCCGTCCTCTCGGCCCACAGCCGGTCTCTCAGATTCGCACAAATAATTAGTACTGCAAGCGAACTATGATACTTAGTGCGATGAGAGAAGTCGCAGAATCAACCGGAAGGTTCCAGCAAATTCTAGAAAAAAAAACCCGATCTAAATCTGTTAAGTAGTTCTCTCGTTCACTACCTAAGTGGAGGTAAGGTACGCCCGGAAGCTGGCGCGTGAGTGAGGAGGGCCCCGCACCAGTTCCCTCGGCCCGCTGCGTCTCTCTAGGATTCACATAAATA
The DNA here is from genome assembly GCF_900747795.2 of Erpetoichthys calabaricus. Taxonomy (NCBI): domain Eukaryota; kingdom Metazoa; phylum Chordata; class Cladistia; order Polypteriformes; family Polypteridae; genus Erpetoichthys; species Erpetoichthys calabaricus. The sequence goes on from NC_041409.2 coordinate 51,352,293, forward strand.
AATTGCTCCTGCAAGTGAACTATGATACTTAGCGTGATGAGAGAAGTCGCAGAATCAACTGGAATGTTCAAGCACATTACAGAAAAAAAAAACCTGATCTAAATCCATTAAGTAGTTCTCTCGGACAGAAATAGACAGTGTAACAGATAAGCCCTTTGTCCACCTCTTGAACCCTCAGGTACCACTCCAAACACGAAGTAAAAGAATAACAACTATTTATTTTGTTATTGTACCGTGCACAAAGCACCCTTTCCACCACACTACTCATATAACAATTCTCTCACAATAAACAATACAAATCCTCCTCGCCCAGACACTTCGCCCTCCTACCTCCCAGCTCAGCTCAGTGTCTGGGCTTTCCCATAGTCCTTTTATATCCCCTGACCCGGAAATGGTTCCTGGCAAAACCCACAAGTCCGTTTCCTTCCGGGTCAGGGTAAACAGTCCTCTTCTTCACCCCGGGAGTACGTCGTTTCTTCCGGCCACGTGACTGTGACGCACTCCCGGGTTATAGGGCACACAAGAGCCCACTAGCCCCCCTACAGCGACTCCCGATGGTCCCCAAGGTATCCAGCAGGGCTGTGTATAGAAACTACAAAGTCCATGAGGCCCTGCTGGAACTCGGGGCACCATCATGCGGTCCGGAGGGCTCCTCCTAGCGGCCTGGGGGTGGCGACCGGAGTCTGTAGCCGGTTGTCCATCACAAAAGACATGGATTATTTATACACATATACACACACACACACACACACATATACACATTACATATTATATATATATATATATATATATATATATATATATATATATACACACACACACACACATTATATATATATATATATATATATATATATATATACACACACACACACACATACAGTGGAACCTCGGTTTGCGAGAATAATTCATTCCAGAAACGTGCTCGTTGTCCGGAGCACTCGTATATTAAAGTGAATTTCCCCATAAGAAATAATGGAAACTCAGATGATTTGTTCCACAACCCAAAACTATTCATATAAAAATGATTAATACAAAATATAAAGTAAAAATACATAAAACAAATTAACCTGCACTTTACCTTTAAAAAGAATCACAGCTGGTGTGAGTGAGTTTCTAAACTCTTGTGGGATTGCACCCAACGGGACGACACGCGGAAGAGCGTCCCAAAGCAATCGCAGTCTCCCAGCGCTGTAGCAGTTCGCCGTAAAAGCGAATCCGAAAAGATCGCAGACATGCTATAAGCGCCTGCTGTCGATGGGTGATACAAGGAACAAGGAACATTATAAATGTGCAGGGCCCTGCCTGACTGCTGTGTCTGTGTATAAATAACCGCGCTGTTGCTGTTTCAAGCTGAATAAAGCTGGTGTTGCTAAAGTACTGAGGCTCAGCTTCGTGTTTTAAGGTGCAAGACGGGGACTCGCACGTCACAGCACACATGCACGTGTGAGCACACACACACATACACACAGTCACAGTGCTCTTATTATTCTGCCCACATAAATCACATTAAGAAACTTTCTTACTTTCACCTCCATAACATATCCCGTGTTCGCTCCTTCCTCTCCTTCTCTAATGCTGAGAAACTTGTCCATGCTTTTATCACATCCTGCATCGATTATTGTAATTCCCTACTGGCAGGTGCCCCTTCTAATCTTATATCACAGCTCCAGCTTATTCAAAACTCAGCTGCAAGAGTCCTTACTCGAACCAGCAGCAGCGAGCACATCACACCCATCCTGCTCCGTCTTCACTGGCTCCCTGTGTCTTACAGAATCGAATATAAAATCCTACTAATGACCTACAAAGCCTTAAATAACCTCGCGCCAAACTACATCAGTGACCTTCTCCATCACTATGTGCCTGTCCGCCCACTAAGGTCCTGTGATTCTGGTAATCTTGTTGTGCCCCACACTAATCTACACTCCATGGGTGACAGGGCCTTCAGCTCCATAGCTCCCAGACTCTGGAATGACCTACTGAAATTAATCAGGTCAGTTGACTCCATAAATTCTTTTAAAAAACAACTCAAAACTCATCTGTTCAGGAAGGCTTTTAGCTCTACTTGACTTTATTACCCTTCTCTCAGTTTACTTCTCTGTCAAGATGCTAATGTAACCTGTATGTGTGTGTCCTAGACCATCAATTATGCTGTCTGTTTTTTTTTCCAGAATTCACTGTCTTAATCTTCTTTATTTATTTATCTGGTTTGTACAATGCTATATACTGTATATGCTGCCGTTCTTTATTATATTCTGTAAGTGCCTTGAGCATGGGAAAGGCACTATATAAATAAAATGTATTATTATTATTATTATTAATAATGCTAATGCTGTAGTAAACAGTATACGCTCGTACGGCTGTTGACTATATGATTGAGGCACACCGACTCAGACGGAGAATAGGAGACGATTGCCCACAATCCCGCAGCGAGAGAGAGAGAACCACCATCAGCTCAGTTGTGATCACATGATGCTCTGCAGACAAAGTGTATACTGTACATACTACTCATACTGCAAGACCTCGCTCGTTTATCAGGTCAAAATTTATTAAAAATTTTTACTCGTCTTGCAAAACACTCGTAAACCAAGTTACTCACAAACCGAGGTTCCACTGTGTGTGTATATATATATATATATATATATATATTATATACACACATACACACACACACACACATTAGTGCTGGGTGGTATGACCAAAATTCTATATCACGGTATTTTTCAAAATTATACCAGTTTCACGGTATTGGACGGTATTTTTTTCCCCATGCATGTGTGGATGTGAACCACATTTTCCACTGCAATTAATGGCTAACAATAACCTACAGTCATGGCCGAAATTATCAGCACCCCTGGAATTTTCCCAGAAAATGCACCATTTCTCCCAGAAAATTGTTGCAATTACAAATGTTTTGGTATACACGTGTTTATTTCCTTTATGTGCATTGGAACAACACAAAAAAACAGAGAAAAAAAGCCAAATCTGACATAATTTCACACACAACTCAAAAACCGGGCTGGACAAAATTATTGGCACCCTCAACTTAATATTTGGTTGCACGCCCTTTGGAAAAAATAACTGAAATCAAGCGCTTCCTATAACCATCAACAAGCTTGTTACACCTCTCAACTGGAATTTCCGACCACTCTTCTTTTGCAAACTGCTCAAGGTCTCTAAGATTTGAAGGGTGCCTTCTCCGAACAGCAATTTTGAGATCTCTCCATAAGTGTTCAGTCGGATTTAGATCCGGACTCATTGCTGGCCACTTCAGAACTTTCCAGTGCTTTGTCTTCAACCATTTCTGGGTGCTTTTAGAGGTATGTTTGGGGTCATTGTCCTGACCCAGCTTTCTGACACTGACCCAGCTTTCTGACACTGGGCCCTACATTGCGCCCCAATATCTTTTGGTAGTCTTCAGATTTTATGATGCCTTGCACAAGGTCAAGGCATCCAGTGCCAGAGGCAGCAAAACATCCCCAAAACATCTTAGAACCTCCACCATGTTTGACTGTAGGTACTGTGTTCTTTTCTTCGTAGGCCTCATTCTGTTTTCTGTAAACAGTAGAATGATGAGCTTTACCAAAAAGCTCTACCTTGGTCTCATCTGTCCACAAGACGTTCGCCCAGAAGGATTTTGACTTCCTCAAGTACATTTTGGCAAACTCCAGTGTGGCTTTTTTATGTTTCTGTGTCAGCAGTGGGGTCCTCCTGGCTCTCCTGCCATATCGTTTCATTTTGTTCAGATGTCGACAGATAGGGTGCAACAGTGTCGGCTCGAACTAAGTCTGCAGAACAGCTTGAATATGTTTTGAAGTTGATTGGGGTTGTTTATCCACCATTCGGACTATCCTTCGTTGCAGTCTTTTATCAATTTTTCTTTTCCGTCCACGTCCAGGGAGATTAGCTACACTGCCATGTGTTGTGAACGTCTTGATTATGTTGCGCACAGTGGACAAAGGAACATGAAGATCTCTGGAGATGGACTTGTAGCCTTGAGATTGTTGATATTTTTCCACAATTTTTGTTCTCAAGTCCTCAGACAATTCTCTGCTCTTCTTTCTGTTCTCCATGCTTAGTGTGGCACACTCAGACACACAACAGAAAGGTTGAGTCAACTTTTCTCCATTTTAACTGGCTTCAGGTGTGATTGCTATATTGCCAGCATCTGTTCCTTGCCACAGGTGAGTTCAAACGAGCATCATATGCTTGAAATAAAATGATTTAACCACAATTTTGAAAGGGTGACAATAATTTTGTCCGACCCATTTTTGGAGTTCTGTGTGACATGATGTCAGATTTAGCTTTTTTTCTCTGTTTTTTGTGTTGTTCCAATGCACATAAAGGAAATAAACGTGTGTATACCAAAACATTTGTAATTAGAATAATTTTCTGGGAGAAATGGTGCATTTTCTGGGAAAATTAATAATAATTAATAACTAATAATTTTGGCTATGACTGTATTCCACTGTCATGAGAATTGTACATTGTACAAAAAAACATTTTAATGTGCACACAAGTATTAATATAGGTTTGCATGGCCCCATAAAGTGATAGTTTTCAAGGGGGTGGCACTAATGAAGAGAAGGAATAATATTGCATGACAGATGCAGTCAAAATATAGAACCTTTTTATTGAACAAACAACTTAAACTAAAATTTTGACAACATATTTTCAACCACCCAAAGAGGCATTTAGACTTAGTAAAATATCCAGAGGTGCTTGTCAAAAGTTGTATTGCACTAAACATGTCTTAGAAAAGGAATAGTAAATATTTTTTGTAAACCAACTACACTTTGTTAACAATCTCTGTCCACTGACACGTTAAAGTGACTTTTTAAATAACTTTACCATCATTAAACTGCATGATATTTAAACTAATAAATAATAACAATACAATAAATAATAGTGCAACTTCCAGTAATAATACTACTGTATTACTTCCAAGACTTCAAAGCCCAGGTGCATTACACAGTATTCACCAAATTAAAATAAAATAAAACAAGTGCAACTTGGTGATGACATCTTACCAACTGAACCATCATTAAGGCAAACTGCATTAATATGAACCTTGCTTCAAGCTATACAGTATACATAAATAATAAAACTGCAACTTGCATTTATAATGCTATTTGTGGTATAGCCCTACAGAAGCGTATTAAAGCCACAGTGAAGAAAAAAAAAACTATGTCAAGATTAAAGTCAACATTTCCACTTTATTCTCATAGTTTATTTTGTCACTAAAGTAGAATGCCGCAAACTAAACTTCATCCTAAAATCAATGTTTAATTTACTAGATTTTCTCAAATCCCATCATAAGTTAATGTAGCACATTAAATGCTTTGTGTTGTGTTCCCCGACCCAGTTGTTAATTGCTAAGCGCTTCTTAAACTGACTTTCTCTGCACTAAGAGGAGGCACTGGCAGTGATCGCCGCACAGAATATATTCACTTCATGATATTCCTGCTCTCTGAAAATGTAGAATGCCAAGATAAATTTTCATGATGAAATACATTAAAGCAGGTATTAAACATGCACGATAGTGATGTGGTAGTGCTGCTCCCTCGCAGTAAGGAGTCCCCAGGTGTACGTTCAGTGTAGAGAACTTTATGACAGGTGTGACGAGGCTCCAAAAAACTGGATGTATGAATGGGTATCGCACAGGTTTAACTTAAATATTGTGAAAATATTGGGTTTGTGATCCGGTGGTTGGAGACACGAACACAGAATTCAATGCATGTTCTTCTGAGCAGGCTTTCTTTATTGCATGCATGCTGTCTCTGTCTGACGTACCAAACCTGCAGTTCCTATCTTTCCTTTTTCTTTCTCCACATAACCAATCACCACACGATAAACGTCTTTGCGAAATTAAACGTAGTTATAAACTTAGACCATGGAGTGTTCAGAACTTAAAAAAAAATCTTCGTTATACATGTTTAATTATGCCATCCATTCAGGGTTGCGCCCATCCCAGCAAGCACTGTGTGCAAAGCAGGAGCAAATCCTGAACGGGGCCGCCAGCACATCGCAATGTGAATACGAGCAATACATACACTAGCAGGGTTAATACAGCATAACAAAACCTGACATCCTACATGACTTTGAAAGGAAACTGAAGCAGAAACCCACCAGAAAAACATGCAAATTCAAAGCGGGGAACAACCAGGACCCCATTGCTGCGAGGCAGCAGTGCAATCTCCACGCCACCATGCCCCCACATGATTAATACCTGGTTTAATGCATTTCATCATGAAAATTATATCAAATATTTATCTTAGCATTCTAAATGTTCAGGGAGCAGGAATATCATGAAATGAATGTATTCTGTGTGCTGCCTGCACCTCCTCTTACAGCAAGAGGAAGTCAGTTTAAGAAGCATGTAGCGATTAAGGCGGCTCTGGGAACACTTAACACAAAGCATTTAATGTGCTACTTAACTTTTGATGGGGTTTGAGAAAATCTAGTAAATTAAATATTATTTTAAGATGAAGTTTAGTTTTTGTGTGGCGCCTGCGCACTATGTCTCCTGCGTCCATGGGCATGTACCTGCGTCCATATCCGGTTTACCATTCTCAGTCAGTAATATGGACAATAATGAAGAGCTACAGGAGATATGGATTTCAGTGCTCAAAACACCCAAATCAACAAATCAGCCCACTGACATCAGCAGAAGCACAGATGAGGCTGCACAGCGTCCACCTTCTGACTGCACATCTAAACACATAATTGAAGAAGTGAAACACGACTGTCTAACTGGAAATGAAAACACACAACAAGAGCCGCAGGGTTTTAACACTTAGTGTATCTATAGACCACAATGATCATCAAATAGTTAAAATGAAAGAAAGATATCGCAGCAAACAGAAGCACTTCTCAAACATGTGGAGCTGTGGTGGTCCACGTGTCTGTCTGTTTGTCTGTTTCCACTGACACCACTCATTACGATGTGCAATTTAATTATTACACTTCAGTCACCTCGCACTACTGAGCTCCTGAATGGATGACAGCCATGTTACTTTTCTATTTTCTATCAGCATCAAGTCTTCTGTTCAGTATTCTTTTGCTCTGTCTCTCTCTTGAAACCCTGGCAGCGCTTTAAAATGCGTAAAACACAGTGTGGAGAAATCAGGGATGGATGATTTAGGAAGAGTGTTTTCAGCACAGGATTTTGCTGCTATTCACTACACACAGATTATTCCCAGACGCGTATTCTCATTTGATTCTCATCACATCTAGAGCCACAAGATCAGAAAATGTATCATTTCGTAACTCTAAAAAAAATATAAACCCAGGCAGATAGGACCAGAGATTGTGCACCAAATTTAGGGGGATAACACTAGCCAGCCTTCCTGGGGAAGACTATGTCAGGTTGCCAGAAAAGAAGGTCTGTCGGTTCGTCAAACCGCAGATTCAGGAGATACGATGTGAACTTTGTCTCGGTCACAGAACACTACAGTAGACACCTGTTGGCTTCAACAATAGGTGAGCTCAAGTGCGCACTTGGAGTGTTCAACTTCTCCAAATCTGAGGTCACAGTTTTCAGCCAGAAAAGTGTGGAGTGCCCTCTCCACGCTGGGGATAAGGTGCTGCCTTAACACTAGAATTACCAGAGCCTACGAAAAAACTCGTATATCCGGCCCACCTTAAATCGCTTCTTAAATCCGTTCACACCTCTCCGCCAGCATCCTTTGTCCTCTAAATGTGCTGATAAAAGACAAGCTGCCAGCAGCCGGCTATTCCATCCCCCCACCGACTTAGAACGTGAGGGAAGTTTTCCCAGCTCACGCCTTGATTGATTATGTGGGAGTGAAGTGGAGTTTTACAGTGGAAATAAGAGATCATTATTCTAAAGTAATCTGTGTAAACACATTGTTAAAACAGAAACTTTTTCATATTTTAGTAATAAATGTTACAAAATGTAGTAGGCATAAACTATAGAATATATAAAGCCCGAGTTCCAAAGATCAAATAAACACTTTCACAAAAGCTTCAAGAATGATTCAACAGCTTCTGTGGCGTAGCACGCTAAGATTTGCCTCTTAGCGCAGAGCAGCTTTTCCTTGCCTCACAGACCTGAGTTCGATTCCCCGCTGGGGATGAAGTGTTGCTTTTTTTTTTTTCTTTTCTTTTAAACCTCAAACGGACATAAAACGTATACATTGGTATGCAATGTCAGTTACTGAGATTGTTATATTTTCATGTGGGATGCTCCTTTTCAAATATTTTTTTAACAATTGAGACTGCAATTAACAGGAACAACTGTCCTTATAACTTATTTTTAAGATCCATAACACACAGACAGACAGAGCACTGCGTAATAGAGAGACAGACAGGCAGAGAAGTCACTAGATATATAAACAAACAGGGAAGCCACGTGTACTGAAAGAAAAAAAGAACAACATGTGCGTTGTCCCTGCTGCACTGAATAAGAGAGAGAGAGTCAGATGGGGGGAGGGGTGATGTTAGAGCGCCTGCGCTTATTCAGTGCAGCAGGGACAACGCACATGTTGTTCTTTTTTTCTTTCAGTACACGTGGCTTCCCACTAACGATGTGCCTGAAAGTAAAAACTTTATGAACTGCATTAGATCCTACAATAGTTCATTTGCTTTTCCATCTACCGGAGTACATATCAGGCCACCAAAAGGCAATGGCCCATACTGCTTTCGCATATGTGGTTAACACAACGCACTATATTATGTCCAAAAAATATTAATGTTAATCACATTAATAACCAGGTCATTTCATTACTTCCTGGAGAGACACGGCTCTTTCTAAACTCTGACAAAGTTGACTCTGATGACGACAATGAACATCTGAATTTCCCCATAGAATATTTGAACACTATTAACCCAGACGGATGACCACAACACAACCTTACCCTTAAAAACGGAACAATAATCATGCTATTAAGAAACCTTAACACTAAACAGGGTTTATGCAATGGCACACGGTTAGTCGTCAAAACACCATGACACACAATGTTATTCAAGCAACAGTTCTTTCAGATTCACATGCTAACAATACTGTTCTCATTCCTAGAATTGACCTTACGAGTTCTGACCTAGAATTACCTTTTACATTCAAACGCAGACAGTTCCCCATTAAACCTGCATTTGCCATGACCATCAACAAATCACAAGGACAAACCATGGACAAGGTTGGCATCTACCTCTCTGAGCCCGTTTTTGGACATGGACAACTTTATGTTGCCTTCTCACGTGTTCGACGTTCATCTGACGTTAAAGTTAAATTTATAAATGATCCATGCCAAGGAAGACTCATTCAAAAACAAGACACCATCTTTACTACTAATGTTGTATACAAAGAAATATTCCAATAAAACATTACTCTATGCCAAACACTCTATTTTTTAATTATACAGGCATCATCCAAACCTGCACACTATTCTATATCTAATTCATACATCTCACTCTTTGTCATGCCCCAATGCCAGGGGTTGGCGAGTGAAGCGAGCAGGGGGCGGAGCCCCCTAGTACTTTAAGAATGTGTAGCACAGCACATGACAATCAAAGAAGAGGCTGAGACCCTGATCCCTGCAAATCCTAGAAATGCCCCTGCCAGGAGCAGACAAAGATTAGATATCCCCCACAGATGAGCTGAAGGAGGTGGCTGGGTAATAAAAAGACGTTTGGGGATCTTTGTTTGGACTTCTGTCCCCACAACCCAGACAAGGATAACTGCCGCAAAATGGATGGATGCATGGTGAAAAATGATTTCTTCAGTCTGTTATCAGGTATCATACTTTCAGCTGCCCTGAAGGACATCGACTGGCATGACGTGAAGGGGATGGTGCCCTCAATGTTAAGGTTATATAGCACCTATATATAAATAACAATGCAATTCAACACAAGTGAATGCAAGGGTGACTGGAGGTTATTTCTGATAAATGAAGTAAACTGGACTAGTGGGTTTTGGTGCTCTACACAAAAATATTTAGCCACCTTCACCCAAAACTAAGCACAAAGATGAAGAGATGGACACATCCTCATCATGACGGCCACGTTAGGTTCCTAAGAAATCCCTGCTCACCCATAGTCTTTCCCTGCCTGTAATGGACCCGGTGGTGTTTAACTTGACGTTCTGCCCCTGCGCCTAGTAACATCTCCTCCTGTCAGCACGCCCTCTTTCATCCCTAACAGCCCACCTCAGGCGCCCACGCCGCATCCTGACGCCACAGTCAAGTCCACCTGCACTTACCCCAGGCCGCCAGACAGTCAATCTGCAGAGGGAGCTTCTCCAGGATGGGCACCGGCTCGAAGGCGTCGTGCATTTCTCACTCTGTTGGGTGGCCTTGCCGCCCGATAGGTCCGTAGATCGATCGCTGCAGTCCGAAATGTCAATAAAGCGCAGGAGCTCCGAGCTGAGGAAACCGGTGCGTCGACTCTTCGGCTCCGTGCCGCGCTGTCTGTGAGGCGGGCGGCCGCCGCTCACATCACGGGGGTCAAGAGCGTTAAAGTGTTAAAAAATAAAATATGATAAAAAAAAACAAATAAACAAGCAAGTGCCGAGGGAGGGGGAAAAAACCTGACGCGAGCGGGTCGACGGCAAAAAAGTGTACTCGTCGGGATTCCTTCTGGTCAGCTGGCTACCGTTGTTATCACGTGATTCGTCTCACATGTGTGCGCACGCAGACGTAGGCACAAAGCAGAGCCGTGAGCAGGCTGATCCGACTTTCTCGGCTGATAAGCTGCTTGCGTGGTGCGCGTGTCACTTTAACGAAGATCGTGCACTGACACCGTAGTTTCGGAGCTGTCGGAAGGGGCAGCCAGATACTTTACGGGCGGCAGGAAAGCTGGCTGACATGACGAGGGAAATAGTCGGCATTTCAAAACAAAAACGACTTTAAAAGAAGGATAGACAAGGCTGTTTATAAGAAATGTAAGGATTCACTTCATTAAACAGAAGAACCTAATCAACAAGAATAGCTGAGTCAGTTATTTGAAATATTAAAATAGATGCTTCAAGCTAAATGTTTAAAGACTGAAATATTCTCAATGGTAATAAGATACGTGTCACTTTCACCTTATGATACAGTCAACGGGGGTGTTCATTTTTATTAGTTCAAGTTACTTTAACTTGAAATAGTTATGTTGCTGGCATTATTTAACATTTTCTAGTTACCTTGACTTCAGTTTGTTAGATGTCAACACTGACACAGTTTATTTGTGTTCAAATAAAGCCATCATATTATTTTCTCTCAAAAGACATAATCCGTCTCAAGGATTGTGTCATTATTCACTTTATTAATTACTAAAAATTAACATTTTCTTAATCCTCGAACCATGGTATTGTTATTTTCCCTATACACAATTGACTTCATAAATAATCAAGTTTTACGTGCAGTAAAGGACTATCCCCTATTTGCATAAAGCCCCGTCCCATCTTTGGCAACACAAGGTTACTTTGTAAAGTCGGTAATGAAAAGTCAAGCAAAATGACATCTTTTATTGACTAACTAAAAAGATTACAATATGCAAGCTTTCGAGGCAACACAGTTGGGGCCTAAGTTGCCTCGAAAGCTCGCATATTGTAATCTTTTTCGTTAGCCAATAAAAGGTGTCATTTTGCTTGATTTTTCACTACATTCATAATGGCTAACACGGTGCAACACCCTAGTACTAAAGTCGGTGAGAAAGTTAAAAGACTTTTAGTAAATTATTTGTTTTTCAAATAGCCACATCATCTAACCAACATCAGTAAAGCGGCTTAATCTTGATTTTTGATGCAACAATGTAATAGATGTTAACATTACATGAAAAGTTCAATCAACCACAATAGAACTTGTTTACTGTATGGACAGTAGCACAAAAAAAAACCAATCGATATGTGTTGAAATAAGATTAAATTGGATTGACTTAAGAATACTATGTATCATCAACAATAAAACAATGTTTAATAAACACTAGGGGGCTCTGCCCCCTGCCCGCTTCGCTCCCCAACCCCCAGGCCTGCACTATGCACTAGCCTCTTTGCGGTTGTGCCACTCGCATATGGGGATGCGGATGTACAATTTAAACAGATTGTTGTTTTCATGGGAATTGTTACATATGCATAATAGAACTATTTTACATTACAGCGAGTAATTAGCCATAGTAAAAAATAGTAACACGTAATAAATTGAAAGTAACTTATGTTTCATGTTGCGTTAGAGGTATTCGTTGCGTTATATGTTTTTGTTCTGTTTGGCTTTGAAATTAACACGCAAATACTTTTTAAACTTACACTTTTACTGTAAAACTTCAGTAAAACAATTTTTTGAATTAAAATTTCATCAATACCGTATTGAACTTTGATTCTGTGTTTGGATTTTCATCGTGACAATGCAACATATAACTGCACGTGAGTGAATTTCATTTCTTTCTCTCTATTAAATAAATGACTTTTTCGATTGTTTGGTTCTGAGATTTGTTAATTGTCTTTACAAAAGCTGTTCTAATGGGAAACTGTTAACATTTTAATATGAATGGCATATCAAGATCTCCTTTGGTGTCTAATGTTATCTGCGGGAAATGTACTACATTGCCTTTCTTGGATACATCCTTCTTTCTACAGTAGTTCGTGTGGTGGAAGACCAGATGGTGTTAATGGTTGTAGATATTCTTCAGGATATTGTAAGTTGATGTTTTCATCTTCCGCCCCATCACCACCAGCTGTTTCAGCATAGTCTATCGATACGCATTTAACCAATTTGCTGTGTAACTGATCGTCATTTTTCATGTTAATTCATTTGACTTCATCGTTTCTCAGTGCTAGGATTGCCCGTGTACTCATTTTTTCTATTGATAACCCTTCTGGATGAAATTCTTCAATAAGATTTGGACATAATACGTCTTCTTTAATTGGGAACTTAAAGTGAGGAAAACATAAAAATTTATAAGAGCTGAGAGAGCAAGAACTGTGTCTGTCAAAAGGATTCACACGAATGAGAGGTAAGAGGACCGTGTGGGTGGTTGAATGTGGTTGAGAGCAGGGCATGACCTAAAAAAATCTCATGGCCAAAGTCCTGTTTTGCGGGACTTGAAAAAATCTTCCAGCAAGTCTCGTCTTGTCGCAGGTTTTTTTTATATACTAGAGAGATATACTGTATCATTTAAGTTTAATAACAGGGATTGAGTTATTTGAATTCTACACAAAGACATTTATTTAAATTACCTTCATTATGTCATGTTTTCTCAACACAAAGTGAACGCATCAACTTAAAAAGAGCGTTTCATTTTAAAACTGTTCAAAAGTAATTGTGTGGAACCACTGTCCATAATTGAATTATGTTTATTGAACACTCAAGTTTATTTTAGAATTTTTTTTTTGAGAGATGTCCATAGACGGCTAGATCCTTAGTAAAGAATCAAAAATCCAAAATAACATCATATTCATAATCACTGACCTTGAAATCGTCTAAAACAATAACCCACTTGCTTAGGTCTGAAGTTTGTTATTTTTAACCTTCATCAAGTGGCTTTTAGAGGGCTAGGACCACCGGTAAAGAATCAAATATCAAAAACGTGATCATATTCGTGACTTAGAAATAGCGTAAAACGACACTCCTCACGTCTTTATTACCAATCCTCATTCTTTCGGAGTTTTCTGAAAAGGAGTAACTTTAACATCTCGTATCTCCTGAAGTTGGTTAATGTGGCATGCACAACTTGAAGCCCTTCTGATCATTTTTACCGAAGACACTTATTGGGTTTACTGTTTATCACAAGGGGTAGTTTCCTGCAATATATGATATGGTCCAAAATGAGTGACTTTTGGGTTTAGAGAGCCAAAAAATAGGAGGAAAAAAAAAAACTCAACATTATACATAAACATCGGGATGAGTCAAACAGTATGTCTCATGTAGGGGTGTTCTCATAACACTGATTCAGTAGGTGCTGGACAAAAAAAAAAAAAAAACAAGTGATTTTGAAGGGTTCAGTCAGGAAGTGATTGTGGTACCGTCCCAACAAGGAATGACAAAGTGTAGACAATACACCTGGTACACAATGAAGAACGGCAATAGGAGTCAGCAGTTTACAGACACACGGGGCCTAAACATTTTCAGGCAACCACACAATTTCTAAGCATTGTCTGGCATCCAGTTCAACAGAGTAAACAGCTACGAGGCCCTGGAAATGTGAAGAATATACAGAAGAGCAAAAGCAGACTGAAAATCTTGTGTAGTGCAAAGAACGAGTTATTGACTGGGAATGGCATTACTGATGCAGTGCAATCTGACAGCTGGGTAAAGAGTCCAAATGTGCAAATGACAGATCAATACCTGTTGCAGTGGGTAACAAATATTAGTTGTAAAATCTAAGTACAGATTGTAGTTCAGATTTCCTAAACGGAGAGGAGAAATGTCCAGACATGGCCGGTGGGAGATAGGCCAAGGTGAAGGAGGTGTGGGTGGTCTATATGAGAGTTTATTAAGGTGCTCGATGGCTACTGGAAAGAAGCTGTGGAGATGGCATGTGGTCTAGGAGGTGATGGACTTGTACCTCCTCCGTTTGGTGAAAAGGAGATGATCTGGGTGGGTGAAATCAGCAGCAGTCTTACTTGCTCACCTCTTGGTCCTGGCAGTGAACAGCCAATGATCTTTTCAGCTGTGCAGCCCACTTGTTGCAGCCTAGAACTGGAGAGTGACAAGGCAGCAGGGAACCAGATGGTGATGAAGGATGTCACAAGACCCTCAATAATGGCTGAGCGGATGTTCACCATGATGCGTTTGCGAGCCGCTGAGCTTCTTAAAGTGACATGGGAAGAACAGTGTTTTCTGGGAATGGGGGTGACCTGCATGGCCCATTCCAGTGTGTGAGTGACAGGGATTCCTAGGGATTTAAATGACATGACCTCCAACACAGCCACTTATTTCCAAGAGCAGGCAGTGAGTAGCATCCATTTGCAGGGCCACAGCACCATACGTCACCACAGTTTTAGACCTGCAGTTGTAGACCCGCAGTTTTAGACCCAGAAGTGGCGTCACCTTCGTTTCAGGACTGACTTCGTAAAATTACTTTTGGAAGGTTTTGGCAAGTCTCGGCAAAGCCCTGAAAGTAACATTGGGTCAAAGACCCATTCAGAAACCAAATAATACACATCATTGTGAAGTTCAGAGGGTTTCTGCCATAACGTCGTGTCATACATCAAACTAAACAATACAGATTGTTTCTGTGAAATACACTATTAACATTTACATTGTGTTCGGGTCTGTGGGAACCATTAAACATGTCGACAAAATTAAAATTATCAAGATCTGTGTTAATTGAAAATAGTTTTTCGTTTACATTCATGAAACGAAGTATACAATATAATTATAATGTTTACACCACGTTAAGAGTTTAGTAAAATGTTAATAATAAAAGTGATTACGTTTTTTAAAATGTACTATGCATGTGTGCAATATTGTTCTAAACCAATTTAGAATGAACATTTAAGCCAATCTAATATTTTTAAACATGTATGTGAAGAAAACAGCAATACATATTCTACACTGAATTATGTAATATATTAATTGCCTTATATAGAACTGCTCTAGTTTTTGTCATTTATTATTATAAATGATAGGTCATCAAAAGAAAAAAAATAAAAATACTAATAAGAACACAATTTATTTCTATAGCACCCTGCCCAAAAAGATGTTTATAGCACCCTGCTTCAAAAAGAACAACAGGACCTATATAACATTGGCTACAAATAATATCTTCACTAAATAAAGATAAATACAGTATATACAAAACATTCCAACAGAATAAAAGACAATAATGCAGACTAAAATACAACATATAATACTACAAAAAACTCTTGAACAAATAACATAAATTGTGATAAAAATTCAAACCCTAAGTACCTGGACAGATAGAGGGGGTAAACTGAAAGACGGGGCAGAATGTATGGTCTGTTTAATGTTTTCCTAAACAAATGACTTAAAACAAATGAATGGAGTCAGCTGATGTCATTAAGTTTGGGAGGTCATTCCACAGTCAGGGCGCTATATAGAGCTGAAGGCCCTGCTGTCACCTACAGAGTGCAGGTTAGTGGGGGGCACAGAATGAGAGGACCTTAGTGTGCAGGTCAATAACAGAATTTGATATTCAATCCTGTAAGACACAGGGAGCAGTGAAGGTACAGCAGGATGGCTGTGATGTGCTCGCTGTTGTTGGTTCATGTCAGGACTCTTGCAGTTGAGTTTTGAATCAGCTGGAGATGTGATATAAGATTATATTATTATAAAATTAAGATAACTTAATTATATTATAAATTAAGGCATGAGGGTTGCCCTGGACATGACATAAGCTACATAGGGTCTGACAATGGGTCCAAGGACTTCATTCCGATACCTAATGGCAGTCAAGGTGCCCACCGTTGTCTATCCTGTAGAGGTCTGTGTGTCCCTCCATAGATATGCCTCCCCAGACCATCACTGACCCACCACCAAACCGGTCATGCTGAATGATGTTACAGGCAGCATAACGTTCTCCACGGCTTCTCCAGACCCTTTCACGTCTGTCACATGTGCTCAGGGTGAACCTGCTCTCATCTGTGAAAAGCACAGGGCACCCGCCAGTGGTGGACCTGCCAATTCTGGTATTCTATGGCAAATGCCAATCAAGCTCCACAGGGCCCACTAAAGGATGTCGGGACCTCAGGCCACCCTCATGAAGTCTGTTTCTTTTTTTTCAGAGGTCAGAGACATTCACACCAGTGGCCTGCCTGCTGGAGGTCATTTTGTATTCTCTGCCAGTGCTCATCCTGTTCCTCCAGTCCTGCTGATGGGTTAAGGACCTTCTCTGGCCCAGTCCAGCTCTCCTAGAGTAACTGCCTGTCTCTTGGAATCTCCTCAATGCCCTTGAGATTGTGCTGGGAGAAACAGCAAACCTTCTGGCAATGGAACATATTAATGTTCTATCCTGGAGAAATTGGACTACCTGTGTAACCTCTGTAGGGTCCAGGTATCGCTTCACTAGTGACACTGACCGTAGCCAAATGCAAAACGAGTGACAAAACAGATGAGGAGGGAAAAATGTCAGTGGGTTCCCTCCACCTGTTAAACCATTCATTCCTGTTTTGGGGGTTGTCTCATTGTTGCCCCTCTAGTGCACCAAAGCAGTTGAAACTGATTAACAAGCCCTTCTGCTACTTAACTGACCAGATCAATAGCCCACAAGTGTCATTGACTTGATGTGATACTCGGAATAAAAAGGGTTCCTTTAAATTTTTGAGCAGTATTTTTTAATGTAATATTGTGGTTTTATAAATCACTACACAAATTACTGAAATACACTCAATGATAGTTTAGATAGCCTCACACTTCAGTCCTTCACAAATGCAGTAGTTTACAAACATATTTTAATTTTTCTTTGAGAATCATGAAACATAATTGTGTTGAAGCTCAATTTATGATTACATTTTTACTACGTATGTACTGTTGAGGGACTTTTTTTTTAAATCAGATGGTCACTTTATTTTAACAAGCAATGTATAAAAATTAAAAAAAAACCTGTTTACTCTTTACTTTCAGATCACATTCTATTTTGTTTATCAAGCAGAACTGAATATTTTAATTTTCTACACATTCCTCTTTAATAAAATCCCTGTGTGCGTCCAGGTGTCCGTGTGTGGGTGTCTTCTGGTGAAGTGCGCATGTGAGAGGCACGGTGCGATGCACGATATTACTGTCAGAGAAAGTTAGAGGCGTTTTACGGAAATACAAACCAGTATTACTGCGAGAGGAAATTAAAGGTACACAATACAGTGACACATATTACAGCCACATACAAACCAGTATTACTGTCAGAGGAGATTAAAGGCATATTACCGACGTGCACACCTGTATTACCGCCAGAGAAAATTAAAGGTATATTACGGACGTACAAGCCAGCGGACGTACAAGACGGCATCCTTCAATAAGGGCGCGCACAAAAAGGCGACCTCAATTGGGCGCAGCGAATAAAGGTGCGCGTAAATAAAGATCTGCACCTTTGTTGCTCTTCACATATTCCAGAGCCATTTGAACTAAATTATCTACGAACGCCTTTATTCGCCGTACTCAATTGAGGTCGCCCTTTTGAAGCTCGCCTTTTTGTGCGCGCCCTTATTGAATAGAGCCGTACAAGACAGTATTACTGTCACAGAAAATTAAAGACACACAAAACACGGCGGCAGCCCACGAAGAATGGTCAGCTCAGCAAGTAAACATCAACAAAAGAAAGGCTGAAAGAAAGAAAAATACGACCAACAAAAAGAATGAGGTCAAAGTCCCTTGCCATTTAATATAGACTGTTCCTACTAATGTTTATGCATTACTGTTCTAGCGCCTGTTATTGTAACGGGCTAAATGACTAGTACTGTAATAACTGTACAGTTCAGCAGGCTAAAATAACACAGTGAGACACACAAAGACACTCACCATGCATACACACTACTCTGTGCCGTCATTGGTTCCACTGTGGATTGGACTGTTGAATTGACACAATGGCTGTACATGCTGGGGTCTTTGGCACTTGTCGTCCCAGTAGTATGTGAGGTGTCACCAATGGTTTACCCTGCTCCTCAAGATGGCTCTGTCTCATTCTCCCTGTTCCAGTCTTGATTCAAGGTTGTTGAGATGACAAAAGTATTTTTTTCTGAGATGTTCAATATGTTGAAAAAATTGTGTGTGGCCAGCATCCAGCGTAATGTTTTGTCTAAATTCTCCACTCCTCTTTTTGTAGCATTATAGTCCATTATCATTTCTGGTCATGGAATCTCCTATCCCTGTGCAGATCACATTGTTCATCAAGGATGTGTCATTTGTTTAGACAAACTTTAATGTCTTCACTGGCCTATTCTGTGTGGCCAGCAGTTGAGATGAGAGCTCTGGCTTATTTTTCCTTATTGTGCTAAGCATTGTTACCTTCCTCTTGAGGAGCTACTATACCAGTTTGTGTAAAAGTTATTGCAAATGGCATTGTGGACATGCAGCTTATGACATGTCCAGGGTAACCCTCATGCATTAATTTCTCACAGTAATTCCTCCATCTGACTTTCCTTTGTTAATGAAATGACATCCTCTGCTCTTCTGTATCTCTATGCTTCCCCTTGAGCAAGTTATTCGTAGCTTTGGTCTGGGTTATCGTTTTTATGCAGATGATGCTTAGATCTATTTCAGTGTTAAAAGTGACACTTCATCACAGCTTTCTACGCTCACAACTTGCCTCAGTGAAATTAAAGTAAAATTAAAACCTGAACAGAACAAAACTCTAAAATGAAATTGCAACATCACCTGTGTCACTTTTCTTATGTTTGCTCATTCCTCTCCTTTTCTAATGCTGAGAAACTTGTCCCTGCTTTTATCACATCCTGCGTTGATTATTGTAAGTCACTACTACTTCACTGCTCCCTGTGTCTTACAGGATTGAATATCAAATTCTGTCGTTGACTTGCCCACTAAGGTCCTCTGATTCTGTGCCCCCCACTAACCTGCACTCTGTGGGTGACAGCAGGGCCTTCAGCTGTATATAGCGCCCTGGCTGTGGAATGACCTCCCAAAATTAATGACATCAGCTGACTCCATTCATTTGTTTTAACTCCTTTGTTTAAGAAGACATTAAACAGACCTGACATTCTGCCCCTTCTTTCAGTTTACCCCCTTTATCTGTCCTGTTATTTGTTCAAGATTTTTTTCTAGTATTATATGTTGTATTTTAGTCTGCATTATTGTCTTTTATTCTATTTTAATGTTTTGTATATTCTGTATTTATCTTTATTTAGTGAAGATATTATATGGAGCCAATATTATATAGGCCATGTTGTTCTTTCTGAATTTTGGGCAGGGTGCTATATAAATAAATTGTGTTCTTATTATTAGTATTTTTATTTTTTTTCTTTTGATGGCCCATTGTTTCTAATAATAAGTGACAAAAACTAGAGCAGTTCTATATAAGGCAATTAATATATTGCATACAGTAATTCAGTGTAGAATATGTATTGCCGTTTTCTTTTCATACAGTACATGTTTAAAAATATTAGATTGGCTTAAATGTTTATTCAAAATTGGTTTAGAACAATATTGAACACATGCATAGTACATTTTAAAAAGCGTAATCACTTTTATTATTAACATTTTACTAAACTCTAACGTGGTGTAAACATTATAATTATATTGTATACTTCATTTCATGAATGTAAATGAAAAACTATTTTCAATTAACACAGATCTTGATGATTTTAATTTTGTCAACATGTTAAATGGTTCCCACAGACCGGAACACAATGTAAATGTTAATAGTGTATTTCACAGAAACGATCCGTATTGTTTAGTTTGATGTATGACACAACGTGATGGCAAAAACCCTCTGAACTTCACAATGATGCGTATTATTTGGTTTCTAAATGGGTCTTTGACCCTACGTTACTTTCCAGGCTTTGCCGAGACCTGCTGAAACCTTCCAAAAGTTATTTTACGAAGTCAGTCCTGAAATGACGGAGACGTCACTTCCGGGTCTGTAACTGCGGGTCTACAACCCCAACTGCGGTGACGTATGGTGCTGTGGCTCTGCAGGTGGATAGTATTGCAGGCAGTTATGGGGCCTGTGACAGAAATCAACCCTCATTTCCACTGTCTTGGCTGTGTTAGGTTCCAGGTTCTTACTGACACACCACTTCTCTATGACATGAACACGATATTCCATATTTTAAGTGCGTGTTCATTTTAGGCTCCCAAACTGGGCATGCTGGTCAATTTCATGCGGCTGTACTCTTAAAAGTGAAGGTCACAGTCTGGTTCATCAAAGTGACGCCAATGGTTCCCTAAAGAAGCATCTGCATGAAGGTTCCAGAAAGGTCCTTTGTTTATTTAGATCTGTAACAGCTCCCATAAGCACTCATGAACAGAGAACCACACTGAAGTCATGCTGGACCACTCAAACTTTGACACAAGACATTCCTCTGTTGAACTGCAGGAGGGTTTTGCCAAAAATCTAACTTGTCAATAGAGGACTCTGTCAAATGGTGTCACAATGTATGGTAACAGTTTACAGTACCCATTAAATGCCACCTTAAGTCAGATGCAGGAGATGGTGAGAATGTGCCAAATCCGCACAGTACCCAATGGGAGCTCCGATACTTGAAAGTACACCCTAGGAGTCAGAGTGGACTCATTACCACCTGCATAAAGATGGCTAAATGGAATAGGAGCAAAATACCCACATTGAACCAGAATTCATATTAGAACATGAAACAAAATATGATAAGAACGGGCCACTGAGCTCGTCCATCCTGTTAACCAGAATTGTCCAAAACAAAATCAGGTTGAGATTTGAAAGTTCCAAATGTCCTGCTCTCCACCACACTAACCGGTCATTTATTCCTGTATTTTTTTGCGTGAGAAAAAACATTCTAAGCGTTTATGCAAAATCAACTCCTAACAAGTTTCCAGTCTTATCCCCGTGCTTCTGTTGCAGAATTTCTTTTAAAGCAACAGGCTCAATCCGCTGTGTTCATAATTTTAAACACTTTAATCTTGTCCTCTCTTCACCTCCATTTTCATAAACTGATAAGGTTCTGTACTGTATATACTCGCATATAAGTTGGGTCTTGAAACCCGAAAAAATCAATCATAAAATGAGACCCCGAATTACACGCCCGTTCAAAAATGCGACACTTCATTTTTTTTTTTTGTACATCTTCTTGCCTCCTCCAATCTCACCCCAGTTTCTCAGACGCATTGAATTTTGTTGCAGCAGCGCAGTTACCAATTTCTTTCGCCACTTCAACAGCTTTTAATTTAAAACCAGCTTCATATTTTCTTATGATCGAATGCTCCATCGTAGATAAGGGATGCTCTTACAATAAAGGTGTATGAGGGTGTGAGATACAAAAAACACAAATCAGTGCAAACGTCGCTTCTGAATAGTTCAGGTATCACCGTGTGGTCACGTAGGCACAATAGTGAGAGAGAGAGAGGTTAGGAGCACACGCTGATTAAGCGAATTGCCGCACCCACATAGATAAAAAAAGGCTGTGTGCTCCATGGTTACTCTCTCAGGTGGGCGTTAGCATATCATAATCTCTTGGACTAATAGCGTGAGTTTTCTGCATTCGATTTATACGACCAACATTGTAAAATACCAGAAATTATACGGTATAATCAAGCCCCGACTTATACACGGGAGAACTCATCTGCGAGTATATACGGTATTTGGAAACTTAAGAGTTAGTGTGCCCTACGGTGGACTGGCACCACAATATAAACTGAATATTGAGCACTAATCTGAAAAACAAATAATCCACATCTTAATGGCATGTACATTTTAGCTGGCCCCAGGGAGGTACACTGGTCTAATTCACTGGAACACTTTGCACACTCCCATATGTCATGCAGCTGTATTGTTTAATGGGCACTAAAGTCATGTTGGGCCACTCAGTTACATTGCAGAAAAGATCTGCCAAAAATTCATGGGCCGGTGTGGCGACAGAGGATTCTGTCAAGTGGTGTCATAATGCACAGTAACAGTTTATGTGCCCATTAAATACCACATTTAGTCAGATGCATTACATGTTGAGAGTGTGCCAAGCTTGCTAGTGAGTCTGATCACAACACCTGTGCTGGACCAGCCATTTGAAAAATTGTGACTAGAAAAGGCTGTGTGTGGAAGAATAATTTTAGGGTAACATATCTTTCATCTTAAAGAAATAGCATAAAGGGTTGATGAATGTCAGAAACCTTTGCAGGCACATCAGGAAACCAGATAAAGGTCAAGTGAACAACAACATGTGCTGAAAGATGACTAAGAAATCAGCATTAGAACATTAGAACAATCCAGACGAGAACAGGCCATTCAGCACTACAAAGCTCGCCAATCCTATCCACTTAATTCTTCTGACATCAAGTCGAGTTGGAGTGTCCCTAAAGTTTTATGGTCAACCGCACTACATGGTTGCTTATTCCAAGTGTCTATGGTTCTCTGTGTAAAGAAAATCTTCCTAATGTTTGTATGAAATTTACCTTTAACATATTTCTATCAGTGTCCTCATGTTCTTGATGAACTCCTTTTAAAATCACAGTCTCAATCCACTGGATTAATTCCCTTCATGATTTTAAACACTTCAGTCCTGCCCAAGGTTATTATAGTTTTGCCTTTTTATATTAGCTTTTATTTCTATATTTTTTTCTGACCTTACTTGGAAATTCAGTTTAGTTTTAGTTTTAGTTTAGTTTTTATTTTACAAAGACATTTCTATTTTATTTTTATATACTGTATATTATTTTCAGTTTTAGTTTTAGTTATTATAGTATGGTTAAAGAGCTACTATGGAGTTTAGTTTTTGTGTCACAATGAGACAGAACTATACACTTAATGGGTTTGGATATACTATGAAATTAATGTTAGTGGAAGTTTGCTACACTACACAACACACTTTACTATTTGGTTTTGTTTTTGTCTGATAAAAACAAGCATAATCAAAACCAGGTACTGAATATGAACAATTTTATAATTTTTAAAATATTTTCTATGTCATTTGTGCTGAACAAATCTGTACTGACTGTTGGCACTTTTTTTCTTTTCCTTTCAATGCCCGGAATGGGCCAATTTGTAATGAACTTTAGGTGAATGTTAAGGTTTTAGGGTTTTTAACTCTAAATGTCTACAGCATACAACACATCCTGCTCCAACAACAATGTGCTTATAATGAATGCGTTCAATATTGCATTCAAAAATCTCAAACACTGGGCTTTGTTATTTTCTACCAGCCATATTGATCTCTGATTCAATCTCAGGCACAAACAATTTATAGACAGAATTTTGCACCTGCAGGCCTGAAAAGATATAAAAAAATAAGAAAAGAGATTCTATTGTGTTCTGACAGGTGTGACCATGAAAATCACTGGGGTTAAAGAAGAACAGGGGTGTTAGGCTTGACCCCACCTAGCTGTATTGAGAGAAACAAAGAAAAAGAAGCATGTAGTGTGAAGGTTAGGGGCAGTGAGACTTAAATAGCCCACCATAAGAACAGTAAACCCATAATGAGCAGAGCAATAGCAGGTAATAAGAGTATGGACAGGCACAAAATGGCAGAGACAGCATCTGAGATTAAGAACAATGTATACATTATCTAAACCTGTTTATCCAGAGCAGAATCACAGGAACCTGGAGCCTACCCCAGCAGGTTTGGATGCAAGGCAGGAAAAATCCCTGGTATGCAATATGTATGATATGGCTGATGTTAAGAACAAAAAGAGTATGATATTTCAACTACCTGATTTGAGAGAGAGAGAGAAACATTGAAAAAATGGGGACAGATATTTTAAAGAATAATTCTGCTACTGGATTATTTTCACAATATCAGGTATTTTGAGCTGTGAATATGAACAAAAAAAGAAAATTAATAAATATAGAATACACACAAAAACAAATTAGTATGTTTAGCTTTTCACCACTTAGCAGACTCTCTTCGCCTACCTACCTGTAGTTCACTGGTGACACTGCCAACTCAGGAATTTTACAAGGTTTATATTGCTTCATGGTTAAATGACGTTTTTAAAGCAAAAGTCATTGGTCAGCAACAATATGCTGATCTTGTATGATGACCTAGTCAGTCTCTCGATCAGTACCATTTTATTTTCAAAAATCGTGAGTGGTCTCCCAAGACTTTCTTGTGTACTAAAATATGGGAATGGATATTTGAGGAGTAACCTGCAAGACAATGATTATATTATGTACATTAAAGAACCATCAACAACAAATCAAATCAAATTAATAATATATTGAACAATTATTATAAAAGTAAAGTTGAATAAATCGGACTCTGCAGCTGCATGAATAAAAAAAATCGAGTATGTGTTCAGGTAAGGTATCACTTCCAGGTGATGGATTTGACCCAAAAGTTAATACAGATCTACAGTTTTGGTATAACAACTACATGCCAAATTTCATCCATCTATCTCGTTGCATTTTTGAGACATCGTGTTTATACACACACACACAATTCCAAAAAACGTTATTTTCGGACTCTAAAATGTCAAGATTTATCAAAATGTTGAGGTCGAATTTTTTTCATGATTACTATACTTTCTCTATACTTTGTATACTTCATATGCGAAGTGGCAGGTGAATTACTGTCAACAAAAAGCAGGCACCTGAGAAATAAACTGAAACGTTACACACTCATGATTTTTGTGTCCATACGGTAAAGTTTTTGTTGAGCAGCACATTCCGATTTCAGGCGTTTCAATTACATCTTAATATACAAGAAGTGCAAAAAAGGCGGCACGTAAATCGCTTTCTATTCCACACGTTTTACACTTGTATTCAGCTCGCTCTGTCACCACAAATGTTATGTGAACACCCGCCCACCATCACCAGCCGCCATTCACTGGATGAATATGTGCGGGGGCTCGTGGTGGATGACTTTCAGTTTTAGAGGTAAATGTTATAAGGTTTAAAAACTAACAGCAAGAAAATTAATTCAAAAACGAAAACTAAAGTTATGTTTAGTAAATTATTATTTTATTTCAGTTAGTCTTTCCAGCTACTTTAATAGTTTCGTTTAGTTTTAGTTTTTCTTTTCAGTTTTGTTAATTATTTTATTTCAGTTTACGAAAATGTTTTTTTAATAATAGTTTCAGTTTTGATTTTAGTTTTCGTTAACTATAATAACCTTGGTCCTGTCACCTCTTAATCTTCTTTTGCTTAAATTGTAAAGGCTCAGCTCTTTTAATCTTTCCTCATAATTCAACCCCTGTAGCCCTGGAATCAGCCTAGTTGCTTTTCTCTGGACCTTTTCTAGTACTGCTGTGTCCTTTTTGTAGCCTGGAGACCAAAACTGCACCCAGTACTCCAGATGAAGCCTCACCATTGTGTTATAATGCTTGAGCAGAACCTCCTGTGACTTGTACTCCACACATCAAGGTGCTATATAACCTGACATTCTGTTTGCCTTCTAAATGGCTTCTGAACACTGTCTGGCAGTCGATAGCATAGAGTCCACTATGACTCCTAAATCCTTCTCATAAGGTGTACTCTGGATTTTCAAATCCCCCATTGTGTATTCAAACCTCACAGTTTTACTTCCTATGGGTATTACTTTACATTTACTGACATTAAATTTCATCTGCCACAAATCTGCCCAAGCCTGTCTGCTGTCCAAGTCCTTCTGTAATGACATAGCGGATTCCAAATTATCTGCCAATCCACCTATCTTGGTATCACCTACAAACTTAACCAGCTTGTTACTTATATTCCTATCTAAATCATTTGTATGTATTAAAAATTGTAGCGGCCCTAGCACTGACCCTTGCTGGCCACCACTCTTAACATCAGCTAATTCTGATGAGGTTCCTGACACCCTCTGCTTCCTGTGTCTGAGCCAATTCTGCACCCACCTGAAAACATCACTCTGAACTCCCACTTCTTTTAGTTTGATGCCCAACCTCTCATGTGGCACCTTATCAAATGCTTTCTGAAAGTCAAGATGAATAATTGCATAAGCTCCACTTTGATCGTATCCTTTTGTTGCTTCCTCATACAATTCCAGCATGTTAGTAAAACACGACCTCCCTCTTCTGAACCCATGCTGACTGTTTTGTTAAACTCCTTACCATGTGCTGCTTAATCTTATCCTTAACTAGCAAAATACCCGCGCTTCGCAGCGGAGAAGTAGTGTGTTAAAGAGGTTATGAAAAAGAAAAGGAAACCTTTTAAAAATAACGTAACATGATTGTCAATGTAATTGTGTTGTTATTGTTATGAGTGTTGCTGTCTTATATATATATATATATAATACACACACACATAAACATAAATATACATATACATATACACATATCTACATATACACATATCTACATATACATATACACATCCACATATATATACATATATATATACACATATCAACATATATATACACACATACAGTACATACACACACATATACACATATACATATACACATACATACACATACATATATATCTATACTAATTAATAAAAGGCAAAGCCCTCACTGACTCACTGACTGACTGACTGACTGACTGACTGACTGACTCACTCATCACTAATTCTGCAACTTCCCGTGTAGGTGAAAGGCTGAAATTTGGCAGGCTCATTCCTTACAGCTTACTTACAAAAGTTAGGCAGGTTTCATTTCGAAATTCAACGCGTAATGGTCATAACTGGAACCTCATTTTTGACAATATACTGTAATGGACGGCAGCTTGATGGCCGTGGGAGGCGGAGTTGAGTGTCACGTCATCACGCCTCCCACGTAATCACGTGAAAAGACTGTGCACTCAGTAGGGAGAAATGAAGGAAGAGCCGCAAACAGTGAAGAACAAAAAATTAATTAAACAATTGAGAAGGGAGCTAAACAATAAGAAGCCAGCGAGTGAAGCATACAAGCATGTTCATAAGGGAAACAAAGCACGGTGTAAAACGTAACTTTAAATTTAGTTTATAGAAACGCTCCCGCTGCGGATTGCAATAACATATTCGCGAGATAAAAGTTTAATGAGAAGACACGAGGTATAAACGAACCACACGCCGTAGCGCAACGTTAGGGGCAACAGTTTCAACCATTCTATGATCTGCTTCTCGCAACTGAAAGACGGCACATGGTGGATGTTAGCCGACTTGCTGACCGCAACGTTAGGGGCTTCAACTCTGGCGCTGACGATAGAGATTCGATTCCAGAGAGGGGATGCAGTGAGTGTATATGCCTGATGAGCCCAGAATTAGGGAGAAACAGTGTCGCATACTCTTTGCATTATTTGAAAGTAAACTATTACAACCATTCTATGATCAGCTTCTGGGAACAGAAAGAGGGCACGTGGCGGATGTAAGGTGACTTCCTGACCAACCACAAGCGTAACCTGGCAGGTAACCACCCATACAGTCAGATTGTGATTCAGAAAACGAATGCCATGAATGTAATTACCACGATCTACATACTGTCAAATACACGAAACACACGCCGTAGCGCGACAGCTGTGAAAAGCGAGGTTCAGAAAAAAACAGATCCTTAACAAATTGTTATTGGTATATTTTCGATCCGTTTAAAAAGGTTTTCTTTTCTTAAAAAATTAAAAGCAGTACTTCGCCGCAACGAAGCGCGAGAATTTGGCTATATATATCTGCTTCTCATAATTAAAAGAGGGCACGTGGCGGATTTTAGACGACTTCATGACCAAACATAACTGTTACCTGCCAGGTAGGGTTACCACTTTTAATACAAAAAAATAAGGGACGCATACTGCAGCGGGTGCCACATCCCAGTGCCAACACTTTGCAGACTCTACTTAAAAGACCCGCCCTCTCACTGGACAGTTAAAAACACCAATCAAACTAACGATGACATCAAGTATTACCCAATCAAAAGTAGGAAAGGAGGCATCTTCATAAAATGCGTGTGGGATGATTTGCATGAGACGCTGCTTTAAAAAAAATGATAAAAAAAATACGGGATAAATCCCGTCCCGTATTGATTCAAAACGGGACGCGCAATTTCATTGTCAAACGCGGCACGATTCCGTATTTTAAAGGACGGGTGGCAACCCTACAGTGCCAGGTAACCACCCATACAATCAGATTGTGATTCAGACTAGGAATGCAATGAATGTAATTACCCCGATCTACATACAAGGCGAAAGTCTTGCAACATTCAAAGATGATGGTTTGGGATAAGTACACCATAGAACATAAAAGAGCTTATGAAGCCTTGAACCGAAAAAAGCAAGATCTCAGAGATCGTACAAAAAAAAAAAGGAGGTAATGTCGTTTTACTCGCTGTAGATTTTAGTCAAACATTACCAGTTATTCCACGAGGGAGACCAGCAGATGAACTCAACGCGTGTTTAAAATCCATGCTTCTCCCACGCTCGGTTATATGTCGCGTGTTCTCGGGTAGGTACACCAAAAAATGTATACATTTAAGCATGTAATGGGCAAACAAAAAATGAGGTATACCCGAAGGCACTGCAATAGTACTTAATGTAACTTTACTTCTTAAATGTTAATGTTTTACTGTTTAATAATATATACGCTTCTTATATGTTGTTCAAATTCTTTTATCAAAATACCAGTGACAGCGCAATACACGATAACATGGAGTGAATACACCATACGCATCCGCCCACGGCCGCCCTGGTGTGCGCAGATAGGAGTTGATTCTACAATAAAATAAAATAAAGATAAAAAGAGTAATACAATCATCACCCATAAAGCGGATAGTAGACGTGACGTACTATATGTGTACCAGATTTCAAGTCAATAGGTGAAACGGTTTGCGAGCTACAGGTGATTTAAAATCCTGGACAGACAAATGAATAGCCATGGTAGCAAATTACAGAAGAAGATTTTACTATTTAATAATTTATATTTATATGAAATGTGCTTCTTATATATTACTTCATATTCTCATATGATAATTATGTTAATGTTGTTTATATTGATTTCTATGTTATTGAAACTGCATGTATGTGTGTTTATGTATATATATATATATATATATATATATATATATATATATATATATATATATATGTGTGTGTATATGTATGTATATATATATGTGTATATGTATGTGTATATATATATGTGTATATGTATATATATATGTATGTATATATATATATATGTATGTATATATATGTATATATGTATGTATATATGTATATATGTATGTATATATATATGTATATATATATATATGTATATATGTATATATATATATGTGTATATATGTATATATATATGTATATATATATGTATGTATATATATGTATATGTATATATATGTATATATATATGTATATATGTATATGTATGTATATATGTATATGTATATACAGTGGTGTGAAAAACTATTTGCCCCCTTCCTGATTTCTTATTCTTTTGCATGTTTGTCACACAAAATGTTTCTGATCATCAAACACATTTAACCATTAGTCAAATATAACACAAGTAAACACAAAATGCAGTTTGTAAATGGTGGTTTTTATTATTTAGGGAGAAAAAAAAATCCAAACCTACATGGCCCTGTGTGAAAAAGTAATTGCCCCCTGAACCTAATAACTGGTTGGGCGACCCTTAGCAGCAATAACTGCAATCAAGCGTTTGCGA